>NW_017308302.1:193184-211580 GCF_000935625.1 Nanorana parkeri | reverse complement strand
TGCCCCCCTGGGGAAAGGGGGGGTGCGCCCGGGGGGGGGGGGATGTGCAGCTTTGCCCTAGGCATCGCCGCCCTCAGCGAATCTGCCGCTCCAGGCAAACGCCTTGTTTGCTTTGCGCCAGATACGCCCCTGCTTGCACTAATAAAGCACAACGATTGTGTAGCACTGCAAAGCAGAAAGCGTGTAATGAGCAAATATGACTACCTCCAAGAACATTCTTATATACAAATAATGTAGAGGAACAAGGTTTTTAAAACCTTAATGTCATTGATAATATTTGTTACAAGCTGATCTCTATCACTTGTATAGCTAAACAAATATTAATATGACTATGCTTCCTCTGTAATGCACCCATAACCTTTAGTTTGCAGCAGTGACGTAGCGTGCCTTCTGTGGTGAGTGAGTCATCCCCCAGCCCGCCGAAGCTCGCCCCGCCCTGCCGAAGCTCCACCCTGTCCCGCCGAAGCTCCACCCCAGCTCAGAAACCAAACTGTGTGGGGAGGAGACAGGGAGGAGCCTCCTTGTCCCTCACTTGCTCGTCACTGGTGAGGCTTTTTTTTTTCTCTTTGCCATTGGTCCAAGCCATGCACAGAGCTCACGCCTCTAACAGAGTAGAGGCTGTGACAGCTCTTGCCTCACCAAGTAAGGTTACGCAAGCAGTGGGAAAGCCTGCTGCTGTGTAACCTAACTACCTGTCCAAAGCTGGATGCATCGACACAGCATGGAGGCTTTCCCTGCTGTGTAACCTGTTACAAGCCGATCTGAATGGAGAAAAAGCTGTCAGCATCAGACTTGAAGCTGACACCTTTTTTCTTCATAATACTAGGGGGTCTATTCACGAAGCAGCCGAAGTATCTAGCCGTAGCTTCAGCCGATCCTTCGGCTAGCTTCGGCCCCAGGATCCCTTCAGTTCAGTAGAACCAAAGGGCTGCTGTACGGGCTATTCACAATAGCCCGCACAGCTCCCGAACTTAGCCGAGCGGCTCAGTCAAGCCGAACGCATATGCCTCGGCTTTTGGCCATTGGCTGGCCGACAGCCTGCTTCTGACAGCTGGGCGGAGCTTGCAGAGAAAGGAGCGTCCCTGGTTGCCAGCTAACCGGGGACACTGATCTCCAGACAGCAAACTCTCGCGGGCACTTGTCGGCCGAACATGCTGAGCATGTTCGGCCGACCCGAAGCCATGCGAAGCAAGCCGATGTACGGCTGAAATCAGCCGTACCAGACTGAAGTGAATAGCCGAACTGTGTTCAGCTCACTTCACTTGGGATCGGTTGTTCACTCAGCTGCCCTCGGCAGCTTAGTGAATAGACCCCTTGGTGAGGCTCTGCCTCACCTGCCTTTCCTAACCACACATGCTTGGTTTGCAGTAGCTGGTTACAGGTTTACATGGCTAGAAATAACATTTCAGTTACTCTATCATCCCCTTAGCTAGTAATACAGATTATTATTCTGCATGACTGACCTGTTTTCATGATTTTCCTTTACATATTCCTTGCAGACAAGCACCTATCAAGCTGTACTTGTCACAGACGGCATCTTCTCGTTCTGCTTGATGCGTTATGCAGATGGGGGAATGAAATGGAATTATTACTCAATTCCTTCAAATTACTTACCCAAGATGGGCTACTATAGGTAACTTTTCTGTTTGTGTAAATATGTCTAACAAACAAGTATGGAAATGCCAAGTACTTTATTAATGTTTCAACTTCAAAGTAAGGTAAAGAACTGGTATATACATGTTTACTGACAATATTCTTAACAGCTTGTGCATACAGCATATTTACAATAATGTAGTTGTGTCACCTACAGCAACCAATCAAATTATTTGGGGCATATTTAGAAAGCAGCAAACAATCTGTTCACTGAATAATTTTGGGACTTGGCACAGTTACAAAGCATATTCACTGTCCAAGTGTTTTCCAAATTTCCAAGTCCTGTTTGCTAAACACCTGGATATCCAATTCTTCACTGGAAAATCCAGATCTCAGCAACATTCATGATATTTATAATGTGGTAAACATAACAGACTCAGTCTGTTTTGAGATTTCACCATCTGGATGGGGTGGATCATATACAGGGTTATTCACAAAAGGGTGAAGAGTTTGGAGAAGGCAGGAGAAGTGAACAATCTAGGACAGGGGTAGGCAACCTTGGCTCTCCAGCTGTGCTGAAACTACAAATCCCATCATGCTTCTGACTCTGGGAGTCACGCATGTGGCTTGCAATGCTTTATGGGATTTGTAGGTTGCCTACCCCTGATCTAGGACATCATAGCTGAACTGGAAAGTGAGCTGTATTTTAGAATTTTTCCAGTTCAGCTATGTCGTCCTAGATCAGGGGTAGGCAACCTTGGCTCTCCAGCTGTGCTGAAACTACAAATCACATAAAGCATTGCAAGCCACAGGCATGACTCCCAGAGGCAGAGGCATGATGTGATTTGTAGTTTCAGCACAGCTGGAGAGCCAAGGTTACCTACCCCTGTCCTAGATTGTTCACTTATCCTGCCTTCTGCAAACTCTTTACCCTTTTGTGAATAGCCCTTAACATTTTTTAGTGATTCACAATGAAATCCAATGGAGCACCTGGAACATTCTCCTGTCCCTGCCACACACATTCACTGCACATCTGAAACCCTACTGATGAAGAGCTTAAATGTAAAATCTGATTTGTATTTGCCCATCCACATGCCTTAGTTTCACATTGTAAATAATACACACACCTATTCTTTAGGGATGTTCTCTTTGTTCGATATCCTTATGCATATTAAAATAGTTCTAGCTGAAATTTGGTTGCTCAACTTTCCTTTCCTCCAGTTTTCATACATAAGGCAAATGATCGATGGAGAAAATGAAATTCAATCAGCTTAGTGAATAGTCATGTAATTCACTTTTCATAATCCATGCACATTTTTTTATGACAAGAACCATAAATGGTATTGTGACAATTGGAATGTTATCTGAAGAACTGCGATTAGAAGAAAACGATTAGAATTTAAAACGTGACTTACACACTGCGATAGCTTATTGCTTGCTGATTTATAGAATGCATGTAAAGTTTTATGAGCAGCAAAGCAACTCTATCAAACAGAATGTGATGTTATATATTTACTGTGTTTTTCATGGTTGTGTTTTGCTTGTAGCGGAGACTATTATTATGGTCGTCCCAACTTCCCAGCATTCAATGACCCACAAACAGAATACTACACCAGTATCCAGCAAAGGTACACTCCTGATCAGTACAGAGGACATAACACAAGTAAGTGCATTGATACTTTTACTGATAAATTGTCTCTTGCATAGAAAACATTACATGTCTATTGTGGTAACCCATGTCATTCTACATACTACGTAATCTAATATAAATGCATGTTTCTTTCCCCCCGATCTGCAGATAAAAAAGGCTACTGGGCATATAGGCTTGAAGATAATAAAGCATACACAGTGAATTCCAAGCAGCAATGTTTGAGCTGGTACTATAATGACCGTAATGTATTCCCTGATTGGATTCATTATTCACGCCCATGCCCTTGCTCATACCAGCAGGCCATATTTGATACTTCCTTCAGATTGGGAAGTGATCTACAGTACTATGGCATTCCTCAGAAATACACAGGTCAGTTTTTGCTTCAATATCTATTTGTTGCCATCATATTAGGAAGTAATGGTGCAGAGATTTGGGTAAACAAACTGTTTAGGGGGTAAAAATGTAATTCTCTCTATAAACTTTGTAAAAGCTGTAAAATCATCTGAATAACAATTATGGAGAAGGGGGGGAGGGGATATTTCAGGATTAAAGAAATAAATGAACAATTGCATGAAACAATACATTTTTCTTACAAGCAAAACATTGTCTGAGGGGGTTATTCTGAGGGGGTTATTCACTAAGCTGTTGAAGGCGGCAAAGTGTATAACCGAGCCGAAGTGAAGTGAGCCGAACGAAATACATCGGCTAAAATCAGGAGCTGTTAGGCCTTGTTCACACCAAATGCAGATCCGGTCAGGTATCTGCACACGCAGTGCAGTGGGTTGTGCCGCGTTTTTGATGCGTTCCGGCCCGTTTTTTGTGGAAAAAAAAAAGATTTATTTTAAGTTTAACATGGGCTTTCAGGCACTTGCATGCGTTTTGATGCGTTTTTGCGTTTTGATGCGTTTTTGATGCGTTCCAGAGCAGATCCAGAGCAGGTAAAATAGGGCTTGCCGCAGTTTTTTCACCTGCTCTGGATCTGCTTTGGATCTGCACGCTGCGATGTGAACTGGAGCTCAAAATACCATAGGAATACATTGGACGCAGTTTTGATCCAGTCTGCACCTGCTCTGCTCTGGATCTGCTCCGCGCTTGGTGTGAACAAGCCCTTATACTCAGCTGATCCAAGGGGTCTCATAGGGGTCGAACAATAGTGAGTGAAAAGCTGAATGCCACTGAGCAGCATTCAGCTCAGTTATTCTGTGAATAAAAAAATCATTAATAAAGGAAGAAAAGAAAAAAAGATAATAAATAATTAAAAAAAAAACTGTTCAATTAAAGAATTTTTTTTTTTTTAAAAGAAAAAATAATGCATAGGGTCCCGCCCAGCAAGTCATACCAGGCCCTTTAGGTTTGGTAGGAATTTTAATGAGGAACCCCACCTCCAAAATTGGAGGGGGGAGTGGGCCTCCACCCAGTTTACATTTGTGGGGAAAACGGTCTGCTTCGTTGAAGTCACAGCTGAGCCGAAGCACATGCGTTCAGCTCGGCTGCCTTCAGCTGCTGTACGGTTTATATTGAATAGCCCATACAGCAGCCCTTCAGTTCGTATGAACCGGAGGGCTCCGGCAGCCGAAGTTAGTTTCATGTGACGACACTGAAGAAATGACACTTTGCTACAAAGTAAAGTAGCGAGTGTACAGCTTGTATATCAATGTACATTTGCTGTCCGCTCAAAATAACTCAACACACAGCCTTTAAAGGAGAATTATGAGGCAAGTGATTTTCACTCAGCCTCATAATCTGAGCCGACCTGTGACAATGAAACTGTCACAGGTCAGGTCAGTAGATCGGGAAGTCCGCGAACACATACTGTCGCTCGCTCACTTCTCGATCTATCCCTACAGAGAGCCGTGACTGTCACTCACGGCTCCCTGCAGGGATTCCCCCCTCCCCTGTCTGATCCTCCAGCGCTGAGTGGCGAAACGGACGGGGGAGGGGCGGGCACAGGTGGCTCTGCCTCTGGATAGGCAGAGCCAGCTGTCAATCCCGCTGCTGGGTGGATCCAGAAAGTATTGTCAGGATCAGTCCCGGCTGCAGCGTCTCAGTATACCGCGAGCTGTAGCTCGCGGTATACTGAGCTTTGGGTCACGGGAGAACACTAGTTTGTGTTCTCCTGTGACTCTTAGGAAAACTATGGGGAAAAGCCCTGACCCCATAGTTCTCCTTTAATGTCTAAACCGCTGGCAACAAAAGTGCGTACACCCCTAAGTGAAAATGTCCAAATTGGGCCCAAAGTGTCAATATTTTGTGTGGCCACCATTATTTTCCAGCACTGCCTTAACCCTCTTGGGCATGGAGTTCACCAGTGCTTCACAGGTTGCCACTGGAGTCCTCTTCCACTCCTCCATGATGACATCACAGAGCTGGTGGATGTTAGAGACCTTGCACTCCTCCACCTTCCGTTTGAGGATGCCCCACAGATGCTCAATATGGTTTAGGTCTGGAGACATGCTTGGCCAGTCCATCACCTTTACCCTCAGCTTTTTTAGCAAGGCAGTGATCGTCTTGGAGGTATGTGTGTGGTCGTTATCATGTTGGAATATTGCCCTCTGGCCCAGTCTCCGAGGAGAGGGGATCATGCTCTGCTTCAGTATGTCACAGTGCATGTTGGCATTCATGGTTCCCTCAATGAACTGTAGCTCCCAAGTGCCGGCAGCACTCATGCAGCCCCAGACCATGACACTCCCACCACCGTGCTTGACTGTAGGCAAGACACACTTGTATTTGTATTCCTCACCTGGTTGCCGCCACACACGCTTGACACCATCTGAACCAAATAAGTTTATCTGGGTCTCATCAGACCACAGGACATGGTTCCAGTAATCCAGTCTGCTTGTCTTCAGCAAACTAGCTAGTCTGTAGCTAGTCTGCTTGTCTTCAGCAAACTGTTTTTCAGGCTTTCTTGTGCATCATCTTTAGCTTTAGAAGAGGCTTCCTATTGGGATGACAGCCATGCAGACCAATTTGATGCAGTGTTAACAGCCCAAGCTATTAGGGAATCTCCTTTATAATATAACAGTTAACCAGCACGTTGAAGTGCACTTGATTTACTTGGAATTGTTAAATGTCAACTCCCCACCAAGTCTAGATTTTACTTTTATGTTGCCTCTGCTATATATTTTGAAAACTTCACTATTGGACGCTGTAATGTATGTCTTTACTATTCCCCAATAGTATTTTATAATAAAGGTTTACTTTAAGGTGTCAATTTTTCACAGCTGGACTCCCTTATAATTAGTTTGGTTTACAGTATGGAGAATCCACTTGGGTAGTGTCTTACCATCTTTATGATATCCATAACAACTTGGGAAATTGGGGCCTCTAGAGAGAATTTCCATTAACACTTTCCAAATCTATAATGAATGACATTTCTTCTTCACGACAGGTTGACTATAAGTAGAACCAATTAGCCGTTAGTACAGTTGATGATAAGTAGTCATGGGCCAAACACCCCCGTGTTTGGTTCTAATTCAAACTTTCAAACATGGGAAAAGTTTGAATTCGAACTCTAACTCAAAGCAAGTCTAAGAAAAGCATGCTGTTCCCCCTCCCAAACAATACCAGACCCTTTATGTCTGGTACGAATGTTAGGAGGGACCCCATAAAAAAAGCATCTTGTTCCTGTGCCGATGGGAACAAGGGCATCTTACCCACAAGCCCTGGGGCGTTGGTTGTGGGGGTGTGGGCAGGGGGCATATTCACATCAGGGTATCAGGGTAATAAAGGGGCACCCAGATGTGGCCCCCCCTTGTGAATGAGTAAGGTATACTTGTACCCCTTCCCATTCACAAAAGGGTTAAATAATAGTTTTTAAAAAGAGGCCAGACTTTTGAAAAGAATCCTTGATTTAAAAAAAAAACAAAAGACATGTTTTTGACAAGTCTTTCATATTTAAAAAATGGATCCACCGATGTAATCCAGCGTCAATCGCGACGTCCAGCATTGTCCACGACAATGACTCGACAAAATAAAAAATAAAACAAGAAAAAATAGAAATCATTTTTTTTTAAACGTCGAACCTTCGCTGCGACGAGCACCCACCACAGAATGGCATTTTGACAGATGCTGGCAAGTTATAAACAATTGGGCGGAGCTAGCAGTGACAGCTAGCTCCGCCTAACTGTTTACAGTTGTAATAGGTGAGCCATGATTGGGCAGAGTCTTCATGACTTTGCCAAATCAGGGCACAGAGAACTGTGAGAGCCATGATTGGGCAGCCATGATGCCAAATCGAATTAAACCAGAACAGGATCTTCTGTGAATCTTGCTTCATACTTTGATGCAGGACTACTGCATCAGCATCGGGGTTCCTAGTGCAGGATGAGGAAAGTATGCTCACTATAAGGGTCGGATTAAGTGTTAGGTTTGCGGCAGAGTTAAGCGTACTCTTTAGGGGTTATGGTCAGGGGGATCACTTTAGGGGTTAGGTTATGATTTAGGGTTGTAAAGGAGGTGAGACAAAATGTTAATTACTTGATGTGTTGGTTAAATGTTAGGGGGAGGTTAAGAGTTCTGTGTTTTTTTTTAAGGGAAGGCTCAGTGTTAAGGTATAAGTGAGTTATATTTTACAGAATCCTTTAATATAGGGGATACAACACCAGCCAACCACAATGGTCACACTGCTTTTCATCTCCTTTTGTGCCTTTTCAAAAAGAAGCTAATGGCTGAGCTATTTTCAAATGAAATTGGTACATTTGTCACATTCTGAAACTGTGCTGTCTGGATGTTTTTTATACATCATTTTTGAATCCCCATTTTTTAATCACTCATAATGAATATACATCTGACAGGTGTGTTGTTATTATCCACATATGAATATATAATTGTGTTGTCTATGGCATTCACTACTTGTTTCCTTTTTTTCAGACTGGTATAGTCAGTACTACAGCTTTCAGAATGCATTTTCAACTTGGTATGGAGGAGGAACGAGGTGCTACTACAATAATTGGGGTAGCTTGTCCTACGGAGAGAAAGAAAGATATTTACCAACTCCCTGGGAGTATGAGAACAGCTGGCTTCAGTGGAATGACCCATCCTATTACTACAACTCGTATTATAGCTATTACCTCTCACAGCTGCAGACAATCAGAAGTCAATACCAAGGTAACTAAGATCACAATAAATAAAAGTACTTTCTACTGTACCCATTACCTAGGTCATACATTTTTTATATTTGTTCTAATTAATTGTAGGACCCCCATGAGGGTTTTTCCACATCTGGTTTACTAAATTCACATATGGCATGGAATGTTTTCTTGTTCTACACTGACAGTTTATGGAATAAGCATAACATATATTACCATTGGTGTGTTAAAATTTTCTCTTGTTTTCTATATTTTGCAGCAAATGAAGTAGATCCATATCACAACTGTTGTATATACTCTGGTTCTTCATACCACTGTAATTTATACAGAGAAAGAAGACCTTATGATTACTGCATTGGGTATATTCCACCAAATTTGGGTAAGCTATAAGTAAATCACTACTAAGCAAATTTCAAGCCAAAGTGGGATTACAGCCAACTTCATTTTTATGAGTATTTTATATTTAAAAGTAAACCTGTCCTTAGGCAGTGTTTTATGATGTAGCATCACTAGCCAATAACAGGAGCCAGTACATACACTTGGGGGTCTGTTTATAAAAAAAAGTAAATAAAAAGAACTTCCTTTTCAAGTTTTAGCTCACCACAGTTTTTAGTAATTTTCTCCTTATTTATAAACATGTGAAACTAAAATAGTGTGGAATAATGCTGAAAAAAATCTTGTAAACAACTCAAAAAACAAAAGCTGAGAAAAATGAAAGAAATGCTTTTCATGCCTTTCATTATTTATCTATTTAATTTGGCAGGATGGCTGTTTGGAGACCCTCACATCAACACACTGGATAGTGTACAGTATACTTTCAATGGGCTGGGAGAATTTACCTTGGCCAATGTTAGAGATGAGAATAACACACTTATCTTCACACTCCAAGGACGCACAGCCAAAGCTGGCAATGACACACAGGCAACTAACTTTGTTGGATTGGCTGCAATTATTCAAAATCAAACAACGGTAAGATTTGTGTATCGGATAGTGGAGCCTGTGTGCTTCCTAGGAGGTGCACATGGTAACAAAAGTAGCAGATAACTTCCACATGGTAAAAATCGTTGGTGTTGCCTAAAGCTAAAAACACTGTATAACCAGTGGATGGTGGTGATTTGTTTTAGGTGGAGTGGTTACTACAGGGCAGCAATACAACCATTGTGAGGATTAATGGCACCACATTTACTTTACCAGGTAAGGCACCTTTGGTTTTTGCTGATTAATAGGCTGTTGAACAATAATAAAACATGTACAGTTGAATTTGGTTAAATGCTTCTGGCTAATGAGCTGGATAAATGAGAACCTTCATTGACTGTGTGGCAGGAATTTCCCTTAAATAACTCTCTACTAAAAATATATAATTTACCTATTAGACATATTTACCTTTATAAACATATAACCAATAAAGTTAGTTAGCAGTTTAGATTTCTGTAATTAAAGCTACTTTCCGTATGTCTCCTAAAAGTCATTTCATAGAAATTAACACAAAAATAATTAATTAAACACTGGCTTACACATATATTATCTGATCATTTATTTGTGCCATATGGGTACAGTTTAATGTTCAATATTTTGCTTTCCTTAAAGATAATTCTACACATTTGGATAAGGTGTCACTGGAGAAGACAGAGAATAATGAAATACAGGCTTCATTTGATGGTGGGATCTCAGTCACAGTGTCTGCTAAGGTGGGAGCTTTGAGCTTTACCACAATGCTAGATGTTATTTACAAGAACAAGACAGAAGGTCTTTTGGGTGAGCTATGTTTTATCATTCATTAACGCTTACTGCAAAAGAAAATGGAAAGCTTTTCCTGCACGGAGACTTACTAATCATGAGAACAAGCCCAACAGTGAAAGTGAAGATTAACACTGATGACATGTCATTTTAGGTGTGTTCAATGATGATAAAACTGATGACCTCATGGCTGCCAATGGAACAAAACTGGAATATGACGGAGTGAAGCTCCCCAATGAATCTCTTATTTTTGAAATTGGAAAGACATGTAAGTATCTGGTCAAAACATTTTCATACCATTAATAATAACCTTAGAGACTGATCCTGACAGCATGTCAGAATCAGATCTCACCAAAGCAGCGGTTCTCAACCTGGGGGTCGCGACCCCGTCGGGGGTCGAATGACGATTTGCCAGGGGTCGCCTAGCGGCTGCCAGCCACCCAGGAGAGAAGAGCTTTCTCTGTTCTTTTTTTTTTCCTGACATCGGGCCCGCACTCGCAGTCAGTCCGAAAAAAAACAAAACACTTCACTTTGCAATAGCCAATAGCAAACTAGCTATTGCACCCGCCCACTGCTGCTGTCAATCAGCAGAGGGGAACCTGCAGTGCTCCTTCAGGTCCCCATCTAGTGATTGACAGCATCAGACGGCGGGTGCAATAGCTAGTTTGCTATTGGCTATTGCAAAGTGAAATAGCCAATAGGAATCTAGCTATGCATTCCTATGGTGAGGCATTCATTAATAAATGGTCACCGCTGAGAATTAGTGGTTACCAGCATTACAGTGGCGCTAAATAACTGGTCGCGTACAGTATAAGTGGCCAGTCATCTAGGCACTTCATGACGGGACGTACAGTGCATGTCTCCTGTCACGAAGGGGTTAAAACCTGACTTTGAACTGGTGTAACACTATTGCAATCCCTTTACCACAGGGCCGGAGTGTGAAAAGAAGCAGCACAGGAAGCCAATAAGTTCATGTGCTGACAAGAAGCAGATAGATAGATAGATAGATAGATAGATAGATAGATAGATAGATAGAGAGACATACAGATGGACAGATAAAGTAGAGTGACAGAGAAATGAGCAAGGGGGAGGGAAAGATGGAATATAATCGGGCAGATATGTCAAACAGGGGTTGGGCTATAATGGGGGGTGGAGCAGGGGAAGATGGGGGGAGGGAAATCAAACTAGATAAGGAAATTCCCATGTTGCATACAAACATTGGAGATGATGGTACTGATTGTACTACAGCAAAAGATACAGCAATTAAGTATAAAATGTAAAAATGGCTTGAATTGTTTGTTCGCCAATGCCAGAAGTCTGCACAGCAAAATGGGAGAACTGGAAGCTTTAGTGCATGAGGAGAACTATGACATCATCGGTATTGCTGAATCTTGGCTTGCTTCTTCACATGATTGGGCTGTTAATATTCCTGGTTATGCTCTCTTTCGAAGAGACAGGTTAAAATGAAAAGGTGGCGGGGTTTGTCTCTATGTGAGAAGTGATCTTAAAGTGAGTGTGAAAGAGGACTTTGTTGATGGTGAGTGTGATGGTGCTGAAGCGTTATGGGTGGAGTTGTATATTGGTATGCATAATGCAAAGGTAATTGTTGGAGTGTGTTACAGGCCCCCCAGCATTACTGAAGAGATAGAGACTCAGCTCCTTAAACAAATAGAAAGGGCTGCAAGGGCGGGAACAGTAGTATTATTGGGAGATTTTAATTATCCTGACATTGACTGGCATAATGGCACTGCTGGAACAGTAAAAGGCCAGACATTTATAAACTTATTACATGATAATTTTATGGTACAGTTTGTAGAAGCCCCAACTAGAAATAATGCTCTGCTGGATCTGCTAATCTCAAACAATGCAGAGCTTATTACAAATATTCATTATAAAAGAACATCTGGGTAGCAGTGACCATAATATGATTTAATTTAGCTTAAGTTGTAAACAACATTCACATACTGGAAAAATAAAAACACTTAACTTCAGGAGAGCAAATTTCCTCATGATGAGGGCTGCTCTTAAAGACTTGAGTGGGAGGAAATATTTTCATCGAAAAAAACTGAACAAAAATGGGCATGCTTCAAAACAATTGTTTGCAACCATACGGCAAAATATATTCCAGTAAGCAATACGTTTAAAAGGCAAAAAGTAAAACCCATGTGGCTGACATCCAATGTTAAAAAAGCCATGAACAATAAGAAAAGGGCGTTTAAACAATATCAAAATGAAGGAACACTGTCGTCATTTGAAAGCTACAAAGAATATAATAAAATATGTAAAAAGGAAAAAGCTTGCAAAGATTCAAAACGAGCAACAGGTTGCAAAAGGTTGCAAGATTAACCCCCAAAAATTCTTTAAATATATTAATACTAAAAAAATCAGGTCGGAGCATGTTGGCCCCTTAAAAGATAACTCAGAGTTGGTAACTGGGGACAATGAGAAGGCAAATCTATTAAATACTTTCTTCAGCTCTGTGCACACCAATGAACATGATATAACTCAAGTCCATAATGGGGATAGCAGTGCCATACCCTCTACCGAACCACAATGGCTGACTATTGATATGGTCCATAAACGGATAGACAAAATTAAGGTGAAAGCACCTGGACCAGATGGCTTGCACCCGCGTGTCCTCAAAGAATTGAGCTGTGTAATTTCAAAGCCATTGTATCTAATTTTTAGAGACTCTCTAACGACTGGCTTGGTACCGATGGATTGGCGCAAAGCCAAGTAATTACAGACCTGTAAGTTTAACCTCAATAGTTGGCAAAATACTTGAAAGTTTGATCAAGGATCACATGCAATTGTTTTTGCTTGAAAATAATATCATCAGTGATAATCAGCACGGATTCACAAAAGACAGAAGTTGTCAAACAAACCTACTTTCTTTTTATGAGGAAGTGAGTAACAAATTGGACAGAGGAATGCCTGTGGATATAGTATACTTGGACTTTGCAAAAGCGTTTGACACAGTTCCCGACATGCGGCTAATGTATAAGTTAAGGTCAGTAGGTATCGAGCATTCCATCTGCAATTGGATAGAAAACTGGCTTAAAGACCGTATTCAGAGAGTGGTGATCAATGATTCGTACTCTGAATGGTCTGAGGTTCTTAGTGGTGTTCCCCAAGGTTCAGTGTTGGGTCCCTTACTGTTTAACCTATTTATAAATGACATAGAATTGAGGATTAAAAGTACTATTTTGGTGTTTGCAGATGACACCAAGTTATGTAGTGGAATACAGTCCTTACTGGATGTCTCCAACTTACACACAGATCTCAATGCTCTGTGTGATTGGGCAACTATTTGGCAAATGAGGTTTAAAAGTTGATAAATGTAAAGTTCTGCACTTGGGGACTAAAAACATGCATGCGTCCTATACCCTAGGGGGAGTATGTTTGGGGGAGTCAATGATGGAGAAAGATCTGGGTGTTCTGGTAGATCATAGACTCAATAACAGCATGCAATGTCAAGCTGCAGTTTCTAAAGCAAGCAAAATACTTTCTTGTATTAAGAGGGGTATAGACTCCAGAGACAGAGACATAATCCTGCCCCTGTACAAAGCATTAGTAAGACCTCATCTGGAATGTGCAGTTCAGTTTTGGGCACCAGTTCACAAAAAGGATGTCGTGGAACTGGAGAAAGTGCTGCAAAGGGCGACCAAACTCATAAGAGGCATGGAGGCTTTTGTTCTCTCTGGAGAAGAGGCGATTAAGGGGGGACATGATCACCATGTATAAATACATAAATGGTCCATATAGTGAACTTGGTGCCAAATTATTCACGTTAAGGTCACTGCAAAGGACAAGGGGGCACTCTTTGCGTCTGGAGCAAAGGAGATTTAACCTTTGCATACAGAAAGGATTCTTCACAGTTAGAGCTGTGAAAATGTGGAATAGACTCCCCCCAGGAGCTTGTTCTAGCTAGTTCAGTTAATTGTTTTAAAAAACATCTGCATGTATTCCTAAATGCACAGAATATTACTGGATATTGAGTTCTTAGAGGTATATTAAGCATCAGAGATTGTTGATCCAGGGAATATCCGATTGACTTATGGGATTTTTTCCCCCTGTTGGAGCAAATTGAACCATGCTTCATAGGGGTTTTTTTTGCCTTCCTCTGGATCAACATTAGGTAATTGTGGGCATAGTGTTCTGTGTAGGCTTTTCTTCTTCCTTTTTTTTTTTTTTTCTTTGTATCTCTATAGGTTGGACTCGATGGACTTGTGTCTTTTTTCAACCTGACTATGTAACTATGTAGCTCATCACTGTGTTTCTCTTTTCAGTACCCAGTCATTGCATCAAAAGCTGTTTTTTTTTTGGGAGTTCTACTTTAATATTTCAATCCTTCACTTATGTTAATATTGAAATGTCTTCTCATATGCTGTCCTTTTACATCAGTCTCTTTACTGGCTTCCAATCAACGAAAGAAAATTCAACTCGCTACTCTTTGACTTCTAAGCACTTAAGCACGGCACCTATCCTGCACTTCTATTTCTGGCCTTATACACAAGAACAGGGAGAGGAACCCCATAGAAAGGAACAAAGAAAACTGGGAAAGGAAGCGATTCTACCCTATTAAATAGGAATGATCACAAAGTTTCAATGAATGTGGTGGATAGTTCACAATAATGGATGTCACGAAAAGAAAAAATCAAAAGAACAAATTCACTCACTGTTGGATGATCTATTTGCGGCCAGAGGGTGGCGTTGCACTGCCAGGGCGGAGGGGGGTTCGTGGGTCTGAAGATCAAAAGGTTCAATAGAGTGTGGACTCAGTCTTGGGTAAGTGGTATGTGTGGTTAGAAAAGACAGTACTCAGCTGGCCAAGCTGAGCCTGCTCGACTCTGTAAGAGAGCGGCCGGGGATGCCGACCCGAAGTGCAGGAGTTCGACTCAGCCGATCCAACATCTGGATCGGCTGAGCCGAACCTCCGGCAGGCTACTCGCTGCTGTTTGGCCTATTGTCATAGATGCCGAACAACAGTGAGTGAATAGCCGAATGCCGCCGAGCGGCATTTGGCTTGGCAATCCTGCTCGATACCTCTGTTGTATCGAGCAGAATAGAATTTTTTTTTAAAAAGACGAAAAAAAGAATAGAAACCGATTGGGCGGAGCTAGCAGTGAAAGCTAGCTCCGCCCAACTGTTTTCTACTGGCCGGGCGATTCTGCTGACGTCAAAATAAAAAAACTCTCCCAGAAAGTAAACCTTTTCCTGCTCTGTTGTCTTTTTTTTTTCCTTCTGATATCGGAGCCAGTGGCTGCCATCAGAACAAAATAAATAAATAAATAAGCATAGGAATGCATAGCTACATTCCTATTGGCTATTTCAATTTGCAATAGCCAATAGCAAACTAGCTATTGCACCCGCCCTCTGCTGCTGCTGTCAATCACTAGAGGGGACCTGATGGAGAACTGCAGGCCCCCTCTGCTCATTGACAGCAGCAGTGGGCGGGTGCAATAGCTAGTTTGCTATTGCAAATTGAAATAGCCAATAGGAATGTAGCTATGCTAAAATAAGCTATGCTTATTTTTTTGTTGTTCTGATGGCAGCCAATGGCTCTGATATCAGAAGGAAAAAAAAAAGACAACACAGCAGTGAAAGTTTTACTCTGCTCGATCGAGCAGAGTAAAACTTTCCGGACAAAGAGTAACTTTCTCCCGGGCGGCAGGGAGAGTTGGGCTATCTGGAGATCAGTGTCCCTGGTTTTCTGGTAACCAGGGACGCTGATCTGCCTGTGCAAGTGGCTGGAGCCAGCCGTGAGATGACGGCTGGCTCTGCCCAGCAGTCCGTAGAAGGCTGTCGGACGGCCTTTCGGCCAGCTTCACCTTTCACCTCGGCTCGGTCGAGCCGATGCATATGCCTTTGGCTCAACTGAGCCGTTTGGCCGACTACAGGAGCTGTACGGGCTATAGTGAATAGCCCGTACAGCAGCGCTTTGGTTCTACTGAACCGAAGGGGTCCTGGGGCCAAAGCTAGCCAAAGGATCAGCCGAAGCTAGGGCTAGATCAATCGGCAGCATACCATAGTAAATAGACCCCTTAGTTTTGGGCCACTATACACGTTACAATCTGACCATACAATCTTTGTACAATCAACTTTAGGTTTACCAAAACAATATAATATGAGGACCTGGCTAAACCACCCAGGCAATTTGTATCCAATCAGGCATGATCTTGCACTACATAGTTGTTAGTAGATCTAAGGAAGATTGTACAAGCATATTGTCATTTTGTGTAATTACCTTAAAAGAGATATACAGAGATTGTTTATACAGATTGTACTCTTAATGGGCAGCTTTAAGCTGTTTACACTGTTCTATATTTTTCATTCAGCCCGTGGGCTAAAAAAAGAAAAAATAGAACAGATTCCTCCATCAACATCAACATTACAGACATGTTAATTGAGGAATCCCCGCTGTTTCTTTTGTATCTGTTGTTTTTGTTCGTTAGACAAATTTCCAACTGCCAAATGTGATCAGCTGATCGAGGGATGCCGGCCGGAAGGGTGCGAATTTCACCAGTTTTCGGAAGAACCGGCCGAAATTCACACAACATATGGCCAGCTTCAGGCCCGTCTTTAATACTGATCGGACCCTGGGCAAACATTTTCTTGCCCCCCCCGCCCCCCAGGAATTTCTCTCACCTCCCCAACACCCAGAAAAAAAAAACAGCACACATAGATCATATACTTCTCTCAAAAAAACTTTGACTGCAGGATTTCAAACCGATTGCAAGCTCAGCCGTTTATATTAGGGATGCACCGATATATCGGCCGCCGAAACATATGGGCCGTAAATGACACTTTTGGCATAATACCGAAAGTGCCATTTCCCCTACCAGGGCTATGTGGGGTCTCACCACATAGCTTCCCTTACCCCAGCGTCAGGCCCTTCTTCAAACCTTGGGCACCAGCTGCTTGGTACTCCTGTGATCAGAGGCGGCTCTAGAGTTTGCAAGGCCTTAGGCGAAACCTAAACATGAGGCCCCACTCAGGCCTCACCAGGTCTCTGTGGGGTTTAACCAGGCTGGTGAGACCCCCAAAGAGTCCTGGTGAGACCTCACAGAGCCCTGAATAAACCAGGGCTCTGTAGGGTCTCACCAGGGCTCTGTGGGGTCTCACCAGCCTGGTAAGACCCCTCAGAGCCCTGGTGAGACCCCCAAAGACCCCTCGTTAAACTAGGGCTCTGTGGGGTCTCACCAGTCCTGGTGAAACCCCACAGAGCCCTGGTAAGACCATACAAAGCCCTGGTATAACCAGGGCTCTGTGGGGTCTCACCAGGGCTCTGTGGGGACTGGTTAGACACCACAGAGCCTGGTAAAACCCCACAGAGCCCTGGTTAAACCAGGGCTCTCTAGGGTCTCACCAGGGCTCTGTAGGGTCTAACCAGCTTGGTTAGACCACACAGAGCCCTGGTGGGATCCCAAAGAGCCCTGGTGAGATCCCAAAGAGCCCTGGTTAAACCAGGGCTCTATAGGGTCTCACCAGGGCTTTGTAGGGTCCCAACAGGGCTCTGTGGGGTTTAACTAGGGCTGGCGAGACCCTACAGAGCCCTGGTTAGACCCCACAGAGGCCTGGTTAAACCAGGGCTCTGTAGGGTCTCACCAGCACCAGGGTTCTGTAGGGTCTCACCAGGGCTATGTGGGGTCTCACCAGCCTGGTTAGACCCCTCAGAGCCCTGGTGAGACCCCACAGAGCCCTGGTTAAACCAGGGCTCTGTAGGGTCTCACCAGCACCAGGGTTCTGTAGGGTCTCACCAGGGCTATGTGGGGTCTCACCAGCCTGGTTAGACCCCTCAGAGCCCTGGTGAGACCCCACAAAGCCCTGGTTAAACTAGGGCTCTGTGGGGTCTCACCAGTCCTGGTAAACCCCACAGAGCCCTGGTGAGAAAATACAAAGCCCTGGTTTAACCAGGGCTCTGTGAGGGCTCGCCAGGGCTCTGTGGGGACTGGTTAGACCACACAAAGCCTGGTAAAACCCCACAGAGCCCTGGTTAAACTACGGCTCTGTGGGGTCTCGCCAGGGCTCTGGAGGGTCTAACCAGCTTGGTCTAACCAGCTTGGTTAGACACCACAGGGCCCTGGTGAGAGCCCAAAGAGCCCTGGTGAAGTCCCAAAGAGCCCTTCAGAGCTCTATAGGGTCTGATCAGGACTTTGTAGGGTCCCAACAGGGCTCTGTGGGGTTTAACCAGGGCTGGTGAGACCCCCACAGAGCCCTGGTGAGATCCCGCAGAGGAATGGCTAAACCAGGGCTCTGTGGGGGCCTCACCAGGGTAGCAGGCCTGTAGGGGGTCTCACCAGGGCACTGTGGGGTCTAACCAGCCTT
>NW_017308302.1:186899-192548 GCF_000935625.1 Nanorana parkeri | reverse complement strand
CGCTCAGCCCTGTCACTGTCAAACTGAGTCTCAGTTTGACAGTGGCAGGGCTGAGAGCTCACAACGTTACCTGACTGCGAGTGAGGTGATGTGCTGTTCCGACAGGGCAAACAAGGCGCCCCTATTATTCATAGGGGCGTCGGGCCCCTAGGAATAACAGGGGCCCGACGCTGAAGTACTGTCCTCTGCAAAGGCTCCCCACCTCAGCGTCGAGCCCCTATTATTCAGCCTTGGGCACCAGCTGCTTGCTGTTACTGTACTGGGGCAGAATCAGCACAGTAGCAGCAAGCAGGTGGTGCCAAAGGCTGAATAGGGGTCCAACGCTGGGGTGAGGGCGAGGGAAGCCTTTGCAGAGAACAGCTGCTGTCCTCTGCAAAGGCTTGCCCTACCCTCACCCCAGGGTCGGGCCCCTATTCAGTCTTGGACACCAGGTTTTTTTTTCCTGTGCTGATTCTACGGTACGACCGCGGCAGTACGGACACCTTGCCGATCCCTGCGCAACGCGGGCGATCCGATCGGCAAGTTTCTGCTGGCAGCGGGCTCAAGGGGCAGCTGCTTTGGGCCCCACAGCCATGAATGGGCCCGGGGCAAGCGCCCTCTTTGCCCCACGTTAAAGACGGTCCTGGCCAGCTTAAACACACTTGGGCAGAGACCTTTTCTTCTTCTGTTTCGTGCTATAACATGGGTGCAAAAATTGAAAAAAGGGCCTCAGTCATGAAGGGGTTAAATGTGTTATTTAATGTATGTTCATGCTTTTATAATAAGGGATAATAATATTACTAATGTTTTTACCTATTTTGTTATTTCTAGTTACTCTAATATATTTTAATGTTCGGCTCCTGTTATTTGGGCATGTATCATTTTTTTCCAACCTGTCCCTCATCAATTTTTGATTTGTGCAAATATATCTCATGTCTATTGGTAAATCTCCCACTGACCTTTACAAAACTGGCTCAGTTTGCTGCCCAGGATTAAAGGCTCTGAGGTCACAAATACACAAAAAAACTGTTTCATATATTTTGTTAAATTAAAGGTCGTCTGATTTCCAATTGAAGACAGACCCGGAGAGCCTGAGCGGAGGGGCTACATGACTAGGGGGAGGAATAGACCCGGGAGAAAGAGTTAAAAATAAAATGGGAACAGCTGCTCTTAACTTGATTGGACGTGGGAGTCAGGTGTCCGGGAGGAGCCGCATGGGAAGGATCTGCAAGGGTTGAGGGACGTCCTCTTTCAGGAAAGCAATGAACGAAGCAGGTTGTCCCACCCTCCCTCCCTGAATTTTGTAGTATGGGGGTTGTGGGGTTCTTTTGTCACGGCAGCTTGGCGGGTTAGGGGGTCTTTGGGGGGTCTACAAAAAATCGGAGTGGATTACAAAATTGTGGGCCATCAGCTGGTATGGGTGCTTCCCCCCTGTTGGTGTCCGGAATTGCAAGGGGCTGGGCCTGGCCCCTTAGGAACCCGGAAGTAGGATGTGTCCTCGAGCTGGTTGTGGTGCGGCTGGGGACATGGGTGGAGTCTTAGGACAGGCCTTTTTGGGCTGTTGGGCACCCAAAGACCCCTTCTCAGGTCAACAATTGTTTACAGTATTATTTGTGTATATTATTTGGTTTATTATTTTTGGTTATTGTTAAAGTTGTTATGTTTAATAAAAGGGGCTGCTGTGGCCGTTAAAATCCATGTCGCGCAGTCCGAGTGTTTATTGGGGTTTTAACGGAGGGACGAAAATTGACAAATCCATCAGTCATGTGCATGGACTTTTTTATAATTTGTTCCGCAGAGTCTGTAAAGTTATGTGAACATGATGTTCCATGTATTTTGTTTGTAATGTTTTCTTGTTTCTTAATGTCACAAGTTGGTGAATATTGGTCAGTCGCTTGTTATTTATTACAGATATTTATATAGCGCTGACAATTTACACAGTGCTTTTACATAGTTGCACATTCACATCAGTCCCTGCCCGCAAGGAGCTTACAGTCTAAGATCCCTATTCCACATGCATGCATACAATTTAGAGAGGAGCCAATTAACCTACCAGCATGTCTTTGGAGTGTGGGGAAAACCCACACAGGCACAGGGAGAACATGCTAACTCCTTGCAGATAGTGTCATGACCGGGATTTTAACTTAGTGCTGCAAGGCAGATGTGCTAACAACTACGCCACTGTGCCTCCCATTATTTAACGCATAGTCAGAAATCGGTCATACCAGATTGTCTTTGTGATTGTAGTAAAGCTGATTTTAAACCATTTTTTTTTTGAACCATTCTTCTCTCTTGGTAAACACTACACAGACTATAAACCTTTGTTATAAGATTAATTGCATGTGTCTGCATTGCATACATAGGTTTATTATGTATTAGTGTCTGTGTTATTGATGCCTTTTTTTTTTTTTACGATTAAATTATACTAGCAGCTATATACCTGGAATTCAGTTCTACCATATTGGTGATCATTTATAAAACCTAGTGCAAGAAGAAACTTGGAGGAGTCTTTGCTTTGTACAAAGCTAGCAATGTATTATTTTTCTTTGCAGGGAGAACAACTCCTTCAAGCAGCCTTTTTATTTATAATGTGACAGAAGGAGAAACCTGGGACACCTACAATAATAACAGCTTTGTGCCATTGTTTTATGATGAGTTGCTACTGACTAGTGAACCCAATCTTATCGAACAAGCAAATGTGACTTGCAAAGGAAATGATGAATGTATCTTTGACATTCTGAGTACTAAAAGTTTTGAGGTGGGAGAGGCCACGCTGGGCAGTGTCATAGCGGCCGAGGAACAGCAGAGCACAATGAGTAAGACATGATCAATTATGGAGTATTTATTGTTTGATTAACCAGTTGTGTCCTGCAACTTGGGTATGGGCCAGTACACTTTATAAGAATATTATCATTTACTCATTATAATACATACATTTACAGTACTATTTTATGAAAGACGATGATAGAGACCAGAAATATTAGATATGGTAAAGTATGATGGGGAGAACATTTTAATGATTTCTAAATAAAAGTGAGACATATTGACGAAATTTGGACAAACAATTTTATGTGTAGTGCCATCAGTTTTCACTTGCAATGTTGCATATTCTCTGTACATAGTGCCAAATTACTTCATTAGGTTTATATATCTGTATTTCCTTTCAGACTTGTTATATATTTGATGAGCTGATAATTTTTTTCTAATTTTTCTTTTATCACAAATTTGCCTAAAAAACATTTTCTTCTGCAGACAACTTCCCACCTAATGTGACTGGACCAACCACTCTTGAGACCAAGCTCTTTGAACTTGTGACAGTGTCCTATACAGCCACGGATGATCATAATGACACAGTAGTCTTTTCCCTGCAGACAGACTCCTCTGATATCAACATAACAGGTGAATACGTTCAGCGCCATTATTCTTTTTTTCTAACTTATTTATTGAATGAATGCATCACAAAAATTGCTTGACTGATACGCCATTGTTTTTGTTTGTGGTGAAGAAATAAACCCATCACTTCAGTTGATGAAATAGGAATGACATGCTATAGAGACATTACATGATATGAATGAATGCATATTTATATCTATACTAGTAGTTCATTTACCTTCTGATGCATCACTGATTGTGTCTTATCTGTCACGCAGAGGATGGACTACTGGTCTGGCTTCCCACCAGTTCATCTCCCGTTAACGTCTCTGTAATAGCGAATGATTCCAAGGTCGCTACTAATGTTGTCCTGACTTTGGTCGTTTGCAACTGTACCAACAATGGCAGCTGTGTGTATGACAGCCCGCTAAGCTTAGGGAATGAAACCACAAATTTCATGGTAAGTAGTAAACATATTTTTGTGGCTTAAAAAAAATAACTACGAACAAAATGCCACCAAAACACAGAAATGTATGTCAGGATGACAGTTGTCAGTGTAATACCAGCTACAGTGGGCAGTGTACAAAGCAATATTGCAAGTATATATGTTTTTTTAAAGGAGCTCTAAAGTCACAGAATATACTATCCTGTTATAACATTAGCACTGTAAATAGGAATGCATACTAGAGTTGTTTTGATAATTCAATCAAATCTTGCTTGAAAAAATGTATTTAATATTGTGAGTGCTGCCTTCCATTTGCCCATCACTGTCAACAACTTCCTGGATTCCCAGTGTGCTTGGCATCTGTTTCCCTGCTGCTTGACGTGATGCATTCTCAATTTCTCAAGACCACATTGCCCATCATGCATTGCTTCCAGCAAGCAATGGTGATGTTACATTGTGGGAAGTTCAGACATTGAGTTGTAGTTTAGACAGCAGGCTCTGTGAGAGTTGTGACACAAGGAAGTGCATATTTACAGGGCTGAGTGAAATTGTGTCAGTGCATTGAGGGAATACATCCTATGGGCATCTACAATAAATAAGTTTACAAACTTGTAGATCAATATGGTTATTAGGAGTTATCAAAATTCAATATAGAGATACCTATTTATTTTTAGCTTTTCCCCATATATCCCTTTACATTACAAATGATTTGTTGTCTTTTTGCAGGTTGCTGGGTGTAACTGTTCTGCTGCATGGACGGGGATGTACTGTGAAAAGGATTTCATTGCTTGTGAACAGAACCAATGTTTTGTTAACAACACTTGTGTGAACAATGTATCTCTAGAAACAGGATTTCAGTGTGGCCCATGCCCTCATTCTTTAACTGGAGATGGAGTAACCTGTACCGGTAAGGAAATTCATCTGTACATTGTGTGGAAACCTGTAGACAGGTTTACTTTGTATTTCTCATAAGTTGCTTTTCTAACACTGAGAATCTGCCCGCTGGGCCTGTGAGGTGGTTCTATATGGATCCCTTTTTCTGACTGGCTAAAAAGGGAAAAAGAAGCACACATATTATTCCCCTGACTTGGGGCTATTACATTTATTGTAGTGAAACAAGTACACATTTTTACTACAATGTTTAGTTAGGCATTATAGGTTTAGAACTCAGGTGAAGACATTCAGTGCAATTACCCTTTTTTTTTCTTTTATCTTTTTAAAGCTCTTCCTCCCTCCCAATCTTAAAGTATATGTCCACTTTTGCAGTCAAATTTGAAGAAAAAACTCCTCTATATATTAAATGTGTGTTCATATTGTTGATCAACCCTCTACTTATTTGTTGTGTGTTCACATAGCCTACATAAAATTATATATTTTTTTAATTTCTCACCTTTTTAGATGTTTTGTTGCAGCAGGCAACATGGCTGAATCAAGGTTTTTCTGAGCATCTTCATAGTGATCTGTCCTTATAGAAAGTCTTGAAGGGCTATTCACAAAGCTGCTGTAGGCAGCCGAGTGAACACCCGACCCGAAGAGAAGTGAGCCGAACGCTGTTCGGCTATCCACTTCAGCCTCGTAGGGCTGATTTCAGCCGTATAACAGCTGAAATCAGCCGTACATCGGCTTGCTTTGACTGGATTCGGTTTGGCCAAACATGCTCAGCATGTTCGGCTGTGCCGAAGTGCAGAAGGAGTTCAACTCAACATCTGGATCGCCTGTGCTGAACCGCCAGTCATTCTCACAGGGGCTGAACGGGGCCACCGAAACATCCGGCTTGGCTATCCTGCTTGGTACCTATGTGGTACCAAGCAGAATAGCAAACCAGTGCAAAAAGTAGAGAAAATATATATATA
>NW_017308302.1:170156-186882 GCF_000935625.1 Nanorana parkeri | reverse complement strand
GGGATGCTGATCTGTCATTACAAATGGGCGGAGCAAGCCATGAGATCACGGCGGGCTCCGCCCAGCTGGCAGTTGCAAGGCTTTCGGCCGGCCAATCGGCCCGCTTCGGGTTACACCTCGGCTCAGTCGAGCCCAAGCATATGCCTTCGGTTCGACTGAACCGAAGGGCTCTGGCGGCCGCAGCTAGCCGAAAGATTAGCCGGAGCTATGGCTGATCCTTTGGCTAGCTTTGTGAATAACCCTCTTGAAATTTGTGGATTGCTTTTCTCTCATTAATTACGTTAATATTTGAACACAGAAGCCAGTGTTGTAATTATTTAACCCCTCACAGCCCCTGAACATTACAAAGATGGAAAAAGAAATAGAAATGTTAACCATTAAAAAGCCCCAAAAACACAAGTATAAGCAATGTAAACTGCAAGACGCATTTTTTTTTAAATTTATATTTGTTACATGTTCCCATTCACATAACATAAGCTAAAAAAAATAAACTAGGTGTTATCCTAACGTGGCTGAAAAGTGGACATACATTTTAAGCTCACCTTTTTACTAGTTTACCAAAACATCAGCTATGGCGCCTCTTTGGCACCACACAGCCTCTTCAGTCAGAATCTTCTCCTTCGGTCCTGTGCTGCAATGGATGGGTCCTCTAGAAGCCTTTTAGAATGTCTATGCATCAGTGAATTTATGATAATGAAATGGTGCTTTGTCCAAAAAGCAGAATGCATAAAAGTGAAAGGACTCATTTGAAATATTTTCTGTTTATTTTCTAGATATTAATGAGTGTTATCTAAATATTTCGTATTGTCAGCACATTTGTAACAATTATGTGGGAGGATACAACTGTAGTTGTGAGGAAGGCTATTCAGTGGATCCACAGAACAGCTCCTTGTGTGAAGGTAAGTCCATGACTATAATACATTAAATCCATGTTTCATTAAAATACTACTACATGGTAAGAAGGTGACACTTTACTGCCATTCATAACATTCATATTTATAAATGAATTCAAATGATTGGAATACTGTAAATGTGAGATGACATCATATGAGTTCTGCACTCTTCCTTTCAGACATTGATGAATGCGCCAATGCCACATCTCCATGTGGTACAGGTGCCAACTGTACAAATGTCCCCGGAAACTACTCCTGTGCGTGTTTGCCTGGATATAAAGGTGATCCAAGTTGGCTGTGTGTAGGTAAGTAAAACAATTCCCCTTTACTAAAAGGCCAACAGGGAATTTTTAGATGCCCAATATGTCCTCCTACAGAAGAATACATTGAAAATCGAAAAATATCTGGTCTCCATGTGTAAATCTCATTACTTATTGTCAGTGGTGTCACAAGGGGGTGCGGGCCGCACCCGGGTGACACCATTGGAGGGGTGACACCAAAATGACTGACAGTCATTTTGGTGTCACCCCCCTCTGAAAAGTCGGGCGCTCGGTCATGGACCGCACGCCCGACAGTATCAGGAGAGAGAGGAGGGGACCCTGTGGCATACCTTATCCTGCCGGGTTACTGTCCCCTCCTCTCTATGCCGGCGTCCAGCACCAAGATGGCAGCGGGCAGGTATCAGGAGATCGCCACGCATGCGCGATGACATCTCGGCGAGTGGGCGGGGTGACACCCGGTAACCGCTCCGGGTGTCACCCAGCCTCGGGACACCCCTGATTGTTGTTATAAATGATTGTATCAACATGTGTTAAGATATTTAAAAACAAAACTGGTTTCTAAATTTGCTGTGCAATGTAGTGTCAGATTCCTCACATCACCTTTCAACATCTCGTGGAGTCACAAGGCGGCCCAACGAAGTACTGATGGAGTAGTCATAATAATCTGGCCACTCAGTGTATAAACATAAGGGCATTCACAGGTTCTGCGTCTTGCTTTGTAGTCCTGCATAATAAACGTGCCATACTGTTGATCTTTCTCATTAGAAGTTTACAACTGAGATCCAACTGTCTCAAATAGTTAGACGCTATATCAGGCCTAGATTTTATCAGCAGATTTTGATTAGGGAGATCTGTATATTGCAGGAAAATACAGATAACCCAAGAGGGAGAACCTATACATGCAATATAAAATGTAAACATTACCCTAAAACCCCTTTGGGGTCAATTTATAAAAACATTTTCATTAGGGTTGCACAGATACCAAGTACAGTACTCGGTACAAGTACGAGTACATGTACCGATACTTTTGAGCTCCAAGACTACACTAGAGAAAAATTCAAAAATTAGGAGGCAGCTGTCATTTGTAAGGAGCACACGGACCTCCTGGGATTTGTACATCTCTGTTTTAATGTACAATTTTGTTTTTATAAATATAAATAAAGGGATGCACATATACCAGTTTTGCGAGTATGAGTACTGGTACTTACCGAGTACTTACAAGTATGAGTACTGATACATTTTTGTTTATTGTCGTGTGACAGTTTTTCTAAAACAATACAGACTAATGATTTCAGGACAGTGGTGGAGCACCAGGGCCAGGTCCCAGCTGCAACCACCTCAACCCTGGTAGTTCTCATGAAAATGCCAAGTATCTGCACTGGTACTCGATAAGTATCTGTGCATCCCTAATTTTCATACAATTTTCTAATGGAATTCAATTGAAACAATGTGTGACTCCTGAGTAAAAGTTGTCTCACTCTTGTGTAAAAGATTGATACATAGATCCCATTAATGTGAACATTGCAATAATTACTCAAAATCCTTGCTTACTAAAAAATGGATCTTTGTTATTTTTCAATAAGTAAAATATACTTTGCAAAAAAATCTGAGATATAGTATATAGCTGTAAATTGGTCATTTTTATTTTGAGCAGGCATCTTTTTTTGTATTATTCAGTTGGAAAATTTATATTGCAGATATCAATGAGTGTGCAGAAAACATGACTCTGTGTCCTGGGGAATCTCTATGTATGAACACTAATGGATCCTATAAATGTGTCTGCCTGCAGGGATTTGGTGGAGAAGATTGCTCTGGTAAGTTTCAGCCTCAAGACTGACACAGACTATCAGCAAAAGACTTCCAGGTTTTTCGGTGAATTTTTTTTCTTTTTGCTACACTCATTTCCTCCTCCCCACCAAATATTCTTGCTTAATTGGAAAATCTGTTTTTATTATCACGTGTTTTCACTGGATTAAGATAGGTAAAGATGAGAAAAAAAAGAGTAGGTGCAGGGAACAGTTTAAATATAGAGTGACTATGCAATATGTTGTTGTTTATACATGTACAAAATGGTTTTTGCCCCTTTAAAAATGGGAAGTTATGGGATTAGGAACATAATGATAAGGTTGGGGGGGGATAAGGTGGTTGTCTAAGTCTTTTATGTGTTTGAATATTACAGATATTGATGAATGTCTGGACAACTCCACGATCTGTCCCTCAAATTCAAACTGTCATAATGTTATTGGCTCTTACTATTGTGGATGTAAAGTTGGTTTTGATGGAGAAAACTGCACAGATATTGATGAGTGCTCTCTTGGAACAATCAACTGTACTTGGGCAGACTGTGTGAACACTGTAGGATCCTATATATGCATCTGTAGAAATGGATACACTGGTGATGGGGTGGAATGCATAGGTAAGTCTTCAAACTTGAACTTCCTACTAATGCTAATGAAACATAACAAGCTTTATTTAACAGACACTTATACAATAGATTATGTAGTTTTCCAAAGCAGCAACCATTACTGTGTACAATGCAATATGGGCATACCATTGTTTTTTAATTTGTTTTTGTTCCATGAGGTTTGAAGTAGAAAAATTAAGGTTTAAATAAATTAAATTAATGCTACTGGGTTTACTTTAAACCTTTTTATGATACAGAGATGCTGAACAACACATTGTTTTAGTTTTCATTTATTGCCCTTCTGCTGGCCTCTATGTTTTTTGTCCTTACTTAAACATTTCTATTGTCATCTCCAGTTACAATTTGACGTGTACAAAATCGAAATTCTCCTTTTTTTCAGATATTGATGAGTGCCAAATAAATGCTTCTATATGTGGAGCACACGCATTCTGTAACAATACCATTGGCAGCTATGAATGTTCCTGCTTTGATGGATTTGATACTGTGAATGGAACTTGTGAGGGTACGTACTGTTCAAATGGTTTTAGATATTCAACTGTCAAGTTTTTTTTCCAGATCTGCATAGCAAGGATGGAGTTGAAGAATGTGTTTTTTTTTGTTTTTTTAAATTTTTGCTTTTAATGCTTCACACTGTGCTTGCTCGGATTAACTTGCTTGTACATACATTTATCTTATGAAGATTTAACTTTTTTTTTCTATGCACAAGGAGACCAAAGATTTAAAATATCATCTGTGCATCTATAGTGTAGGTGTTACTATTGACCTGACTTCTCCGAATTAGGATCTAAGTCCTGCCTATCTGATCTAGGTCCCACTCACTATCCTGCTATTAATTGAATGTGCTTAAGTGGGCATAAAGTGCACTCTTACTAGACAAAAAATGGCAGGTGGACCAGAAAACGGAAAAGCCCATAGAACCGATGTTGTTTGCTCCTGTGCTTTATGATGGACCAGGTAAACTATGGTTGTCTGTAGTGTAATAGTAACTATTTATCAATTTCCAAGTGCCCTAGAGGCATGAAAAGGAGGAGCTGAATTCTTACCAAACACAGTTTCAGTCATGAAGTTATTGCATTTTGTGCTATAAAATACTGACATCAAAATCCTTTTTATATACAGTACTTTAGTAGATGTTGTTAATTGACATACAGAACAATAATATACATTTTGTTCTGTGTTGCAGATATTGATGAGTGCATTTCTCCAGAGTATTGCAAAGGTGGGGGAAGAAGTTGTGTAAACACAGTAGGCAACTACAAATGCATTTGCCAGCCTGGCTACAGTGAAGTCAATGAGACCTGCACAGGTATGTAAAAATTTGTTGATAACATGTTACAAAGTCATATATGAGCTTCAGCAGACCTTTTAGGATTATCATGAAATCAGCACCAGAGACAGCAGTTGCCAAGTATTCATTATACTTATGGTGAAAGTACTGTGAGGAAACAAAATAGAATTTTTTTAAAAATGGGGCATATAGCATTGGTGGTACTCACCCACTATGTAGGGGGAACACTGGAAGGCTCAGTATACCTTACAAAAAATATAAAGGGGGAAAATATAGGGGGTTATTTACGAAAGAGCCGAAGGATCCAGACGTAGCTTCGGCTGATCCTTCGGCTACTGGAGCCCGTCAGTTCAGTCGAATGAAGGGCTGCTGTATGGGCTATTCACAATAGCCTCAGGACTTGCGGGGAAGAGGCCCTTGTCCCCATCGGCACTAGGACAAGGTGCTTTTCCAGGGGTGACCCTGGAAAAGCACCCTCCCAGTGCCATACGCATGTGGCCTGGAATCACAGGGAGGGGATGGGGGGCGCTTGCTAATCCCTTCCCCCCTTTCCTGCACTGCCAGGCCTGTGCTCAGATAAAGGTTCTGGTTGGTAATTTTATAGGTGACCCCACGTTTCTCCCCCCTCCCCATTTATGGGGGTGGGGTTTCTCCTTAAAATATTTTTTAATGGGGTCTCAATGGTTTGGTATTGTTTTTTTTCTTTAGAAATGTCAGTTTTACTGCAGCAGGTTCAATACATTGTACAGATGTGCCACTTTACAGGCAGTATTAGGGGAACACCAGGCACGATATTTAAAGGAATGTTTCATTTTTTTTTTTAACCCTTTAGATGATATTAAAATCACTGCTCCTTTAACCACCTCCCATCCGCCGATCATTGAAAGACGGCCGGACGGGAGTCTCCTGGATACGGGTGGGCGTCTTTAGACGTCCTTCGTGCTCGCACGAGTGGGAAAGTCACATAGGGTACTTCTTAGCACCCCATGTGATAACAATAAAGTTAAGTGTAAAAAAAAGTAAAAAAAAAAAAATTCTCACAAAATAAATACAAAATTTACACACACAACAAAAAAACCCCACAAAAATGTTTTAAAGTCACCCACCCAAACATAGATGCGCAAAAATGCGTTAGATGCGCCTAGACGTGAAAACGGTGATTGTTCCAATTATGCTGTACGTGTTGCATATCGCCGCAAACGTCACAATGAGAGCAATAATTTTAGAGCCATCAATCACTGATAACACTAAACTGATGAGCGGTAAAATCTTTTAAAGCGTCGCCTATGACCAATTTTGGCTATGGTGTTTTTTTGCGATTTCGCGGGCGCGCGCAATTTTAAGGCTTGACATGTTTGGTGTCTATTTACCCGACATGATCCCGCCTTTTATATTTTACCAAAGAATTGGGTAAAAATAAATGTTTCCTAAAATAACAAAGGGAAAACCATTATAAAAAAAAATATTCGGTACTTTTTTGTTATATAGTAAAAAATAAAAAACCCAGTGGTGATTAAATACCACCATAAAAAAAGCTCTATGTATCCCAAAAAAATGGTATAAAAATAATTTCAGTACAGCGTTGCATGACGGAATAAACGTCAGCCAAAGTACTGCAGCGCTGAATACTGAAAAATGGCCTGGACAGGAATGGGGTATAAACACCCCGGTCAGCAAGTGGTTAAAAACAATATTTTTTAAACGTTTTTTTTTTTCATTGATACATGTCCCCCAGGGCAGTACCCGGATCCCCATATCCTTTTTATGGCCAATAAATTGCATATAAGGCTTAAAAATGGGGACATTTGATTTTCACAGTTCTACCCCCGTAGACTTGCATTGAGTTTGAGTTCAAACTTTTCCCATGTTCGAAAGTTTAAATTCAAACCGAACACGGGGGTGTTCGGCTTATCACTATCAGCTAACATGCCCAAATCAGTATTTAAATGTGGCTTGTTCTAAGTGTTGGATCACATTAGCCAGCATGTTAAAATGTGCATCACGTTATTTACCTTTTCCTTTTTTTTTTATTAACTTTATTTGGAATGTACCCAGTGTACTCTGTAATCAGGTCTCCACAAAGCAGTACTTTATACTGCACCGCGGTGCAGAAAAAGGCAGCATTTTTCCGCATCACACAGGACACCTGTATTGTGGTGTGAGCGGGCTACATAAAAAACTATTTGTTTTTCTATGTGCCCTGGCGGTGACTGGTGTTGATCAGTTGTTAAACAATGCTAGTTACCGCTAATGGGGTAAGAGAGCCCTAAAAGGTCCAAACTAATAACCAAATGTTCGAAGTACAGTACATACGGTATATTACTACATCTGAAAATGTATAACATGTTTTCATTACATAATTACCGCTACTGTATGTTGCATGTCATTATTAAATATGTGATGTTTTGACAGATATTAATGAATGTCTTTCTGGCACTCTGAACAACTGTTCTGTGCATGCCATCTGCACCAATGTGGCTGGTTCGTACGTGTGTGACTGCATGGTAAACTACACAGGAGATGGTGTGAGCTGCACTGGTAAGTTACCACAACAATATTTATTCCAGATCATGTATACTTTTTATTCAGTTAAAATATAAATAAGTATTTTATAAATAAAAAGTAAGTCTGTCCAGATCCAGAGTGCTGATAGAGTATTGGACTGTGGCCACTTCCGATCTGTGCTGAGACTGTGGATACTTTCTATGAGCTTTGGAAGCCAGCTTTGTTTGTAGGAGTTGTTAGCGCATTAATTACTGATATATGTGTGTTTTACAGTTGCATTGGGTAATCAGATTTAATAACTGCTTTAACCGCATGAAATCAGCAACGCTTTAGGAAGACTTCTATTTCCATTATAAAGGAACCAGTGTAGTCATGATAGTATAAGTATCTGCAGTACGGCTTAATCATCTCATCAGATGTAATAATAACTGGGCCCTTTGTATATACAGTATGTACACATTTCTTTCAGCACTGCGTCTAGTATCTTAACCCTACAGGGGTTATTCACAAAGTTAGCCGAAGGATCAGCCGTAGCTTCGGCTGATCCTTTGGCTAGCTTCGGCCGTCTGAGTCCTTCGGTTCACTAGAACCGAAGGGCTGCTGTACGGGCTATTCACTATAGCCTGTACAGCTCTTGAAGTTGGCCGAGCGGCTCAGTCGAGCCGAAGGCATATGCCTGGGCTCGACTGAGCCGAGGTGAAAGCCGAAGCTGGCCGGCCGACAACCTGCTACTGACAGCTGGGCAGAGCCAGCCATCATCTCACGGCTGGCTCCAGCCACTTGGAGAGACAGATTAGCGTCCCTGGTTACCAGGTAACCAGGGATGCTGATCTGTCATTACTCTCCCTGATGCTCTGGGAGTCTCCTGCTATTAGCGGCTAGAAAACACTTTCTCCCAGAAAGCTCTCCATCAGGTCCCCTTCTAGTGATTGACAGCAGCAGAGGGCTGGTGCAATAGCCAGCTTGCTATTGGATATTGCAAATTGAAATAGCCAATAGAAATCTAGCTATGCATTCCTATGCTGATTTTTTTATTCTGACGTCAGCAGCTGCGAGAATACTAAAAAAACAAAAACTTGCAGATGGCAAATAAGCTATTGCTTCCTCTGCTATCTGCCATAATTTCAATCGTTTTCTATTTTTTTTCCACTTTTTTTGACTTTTTTGTATTCTGTTCGGTACCACAGAGGTAATGAGAGAATTGCCGAGCCAAATGCAGCTCAGCGGCATTCGGCTATTCACTCACTGCTGTTCGGTATCTATGAGAATAGGCCGAACAGCAGCGAGTAGCCTGCCTGAGGTTCAGCTCAGCCGATCCAGATGTTGGATTGGCTGAGTCGAACTCCTTCTGCACTTCGGGTCGGCCGAACATGCTTATAGATATCGATGAATGTTCCACAAATACTGATACATGTGATCAAAATGCTTCTGGTAACAATATCTTTGGAAGTTATAACTGCATATGCAAGGAAGGATTTACTGGGGACGGCTTCAATTACAAGTAGATGTTATATATTTGTGTTCTTTTCAGTATAGAATATACTACACATTTGCTGTTCATTTGTCCTGTTATTTATATACTCCTACATGGCCTAAATATATGCTTAGAAGTGATTTGCCAAATATAATTAGATATATTTTTTCCTGATATACCAAACTACCTAGTCATTTCATTTAAATAAATTTTTAGCCTTCATAAAAACACATTCTTGATTCCAGTACAAGTCTTCTATAGTACAGCATCACCATACTAAATATGATTTTTTTCCTTATAGAGCTCAATGAATGTTCCACAAATACTGATACATGTGATCCAAATGCTTCTTGTAACAATAACCTGGGAAGTTATACCTGTATATGCAATGAAGGATTAATTGGTGAGTATTAATTCATGCCAATAAGTGTGACACCTTGCACCTGAGTGCCTTACTTTGGGGACAATGGTTATAGCAGTCATCTAGCGGATGACTAGCTACTAGGTATAAGAGCTACTGATCTTATGTAGATTTGAAATTCAAAGTAAGGGTGTGTAACACATTGATGCTTCCCACTCTCTGAGTTCTGCTGTACAGTAGACCTCAAGAGGCTGGTGCCAAGTCAAATTCAGGTGCTTGCGCTACTTGAGTTAAAAAATACATTTAAAGATACATTGATGTATACAGATCTGCATTCATTTCATGCCTGCCTGGAGTTCATCTTTAATTTTCTAATACAAAATTCAACAATTGCTCCCACGCCCCCAACAGTGATTTATCCCATGCCATATCACTTTCGCTGAACATCTTTGCTTATATGTAAATGTGGAAAATAATATAAACATATCGATCAGAATCTAGGAAGATACATATATGCAATAAATGTAGACATTATAACTATTCACATCCCTGAATTCAAATATACATGAATAACCTCCTTACCTCTTCCTCTATTGGACTTCAATGGTACTATATGGGACTTCAAACAACTATATGATACCATCCATAATATAAAATCCATATTACCTTTACTCCTTGGTAAACGTTTTTTCAATGGTAAAATCTGCTCAGTTTGCCTATTGTCGTATGATGTATATACAACATTACACAATATTTTATACAATGTACTTCAGCCCCTGATCATTAGTTGTAATTCACAGTTAGCATATGATGTTTCATCTTGTCTGACATAAACCATATGGGATGATGTAAATTAATTTTCTCAACGTGTTTCGCAGAATAAAATGTCTTCATCAGGAGATAGGTGTTAGTGGAAATGCTATTCTTATAATATTATGACAAGTACATTAGCAATAGAATAATACCATTGTCAACAGCAATAATACCTATAGTTACATACAAATTCGTATCACATTGCTGGCATGTCAGATTGTGTCCTAAACTGGGCAGAATGTCCCAATGAGGACCACCAGTGAGTAAGGCCACCCAGGTGTGAAGGCTTTTTTTGAAAGTTGTTGACATTGCCTAAAAATTACAGTACATGCGGCCAGAGAAAGGAGCAAATAATTAAGCTAAGCTAGAAGAGCTGCTGTTTTGTAGAATGAGCTGATGTCTTACAGTTGAACAATCTTCAGGGCCTGTTTTAAGAAGATAGCAGGCATGCATCTAGACCTAAAATGTCAGTTTTACATAGGACTGAACTTTAAGGGGTCTATTCACGAAGCAGCCGAAAGATCTAGCCGTAGCTTCAGGCAATCCTTCGGCTAGCTTCGGCCCCAGGACCCCTTCGGTTCAGTAGAACCGAAGGGCTGCTGAACAGGCATATGCCTCGGCTGAGCCGCGCTGAAAGTTGAAGCTGGCCGACAGCCTGCTTCAGACAGCTGGGCGGAGCCAGCCATCATCTCACGGCTGGCTCCGGCCACTTGCACAGAGATCAGCGTCCCTGGTTACCAGCTAACCAGGGACACTGATCTCCAGACAGTCTAACTCTCCCGAGTGCTCCAGGAGTCTCCCGCTCCCGACCGCCCAGGAGAGAAACACTGCTTTTTTCTTCAGACACGGAGCTCGCGTCAGAATAAAAAAAAAAATTCTCACCATAGGAATGCATTGCTAGATTCCTATTGGCTATTTCAATTTGCAATAGCCAATAGCAAACTAGCTAATGCACGCGCTTTTTCATAAACGAATTTCGTCCGAAACTAATTTAATTTCGGACCCGAAAAACGAAACTAAACTAAACAAATTTTTTTTTTTTTTTCAAAACGAAACTAAACTAAACAAATTTTTTGCTGGTGCACATGTCTAGAATCTAGCAATGCATTCCTATGGCGAAAACAATTGTTTTCTATTTTTTTTCCTCCTTTTTCAACTATTTTTCTGTTCTGCTCGGTCCCACAGAGAGACCGAGCAGAACAGCCGAGCCGAATGCCGCTGAGCTATTTATATGAGCTATTTACTCACTGCTGTTCGGCATCTATAAGAATAGACCGAATAGCAGCGAGTAGACTGCCAGAGGTTCGTAACAATACTTGGATCGGCTAAGTCGAACTCCTTCTGCACTTCGGTTCGGCCGAACATGCCGAGCATGTTCGGCCAACCGGAAGCCACATGAAGCCACGTGATGTACGGCTGAAATCAGCCGTACAAACCTGAAGTGAATAGCCGAGCAGCGTTCGGCTCACTTCAGGTCAGTCGTTCACTCGGCTGCCTACGCTAGCTTAGTGAATAGACCCCTAAGTCTTCTAATAGTGTCTGGTTCCACTTTTGTAAACTGCTGCATGTTACACATCAGGCCTGTTACACTAGAGCTGTGAAATCATATTCTCCAAATCATCTTAATAGGGTCAGCATTAAGGAAAACCTGCATTAATATACTGTTTTGAATCATCTACAGGGAATGGCACATCCTGTTCTTGTAGTGAATGTGATTCCAGCTATTGCAACAATCGTGGAACATGTACAAAGAGCCTGCCATCCTGCACTCCTGTATGTCAGTGCCATGATATGCATTGCAGCACAGAAACCGAGCATTACCCGGCCCAGCTGAATCCAAGTAAGTCTACAACTTGATTTGCATTTGTGGACATGGATTTAAAGTAAAATTCTAGTCATTTTTCTTGTTTTCTTCTGGATATGGTAGGGAAAAATGACTGTTTCTCCCAGGTTATTATTTCTGTTTGTAATTTCCCCTCACTTCCTGCACTGTGATGACTGTGCAAGAATAGGGGTGTTTGATTGTCACCAGGGCAGGAAGGCACAGACAGCAAAAAAAGTTTTTTTCTTGATAAAATCTACCCAGCAGGACAAGCTGCATTAAAAACTGACAGGGACTCTAAACCACTATTTGATTTGACTTAAATGTAAAAGTTTTTATAATACTACGATAAGTGCTCTCATGTTGGACAGTTTGTACAGCTATCATTAAGGAAATATTTTTTTTAGCACTAGCATTTTTCTATAGTGTTTGACAGGACAAATGTATCCAATCTCATTAATTACCATTCTTGATGAAACTTAGTCTAATACCTCCACCACTCCCATGCACACAATAGGGTTATTGTCAGTGGAAGCCCATATGAGGGCATTTGAATTTTTGTTTGTCGGTTCTCTACATCATAGCAAAACAACTTTGGTGCAGGAGAACAGTTTAGTTCCATTGTTTTGTGGTTGGGAGTACATCACATAGATTGCAAATGTGTCCGCTTTTAGCAAGCTGATGTCTTGCATATTAGGGAGACACGGCTCAAAGCACAGTGAAAAAAACTGATATCTCCGCAGGATGGAAAACTGGCAATACTGTAAACAGAGCTAGAAAATTGAAGGTGTTGGCTGGGAACACACCCTGTGTACTCTTTCAGGCTTTTACTGTGCCTGCCAACCCAGTCATTATAAATACTGCTTTGAGAGTGAAGCAATTGTTCTCTAAAGGATCACCAACTTTTGTCCATGCTGAACCTATTTATGTGTACATTAAGGGGGTCTATTCACAAAGCTACCGAAGGATCTAGCCGTAGCTTTGGCTGATCCTTTGGGTAGCTTCAGCCCCAGGACCCCTTCGGTTCAGGACTGCTGTACGGGCTATTCACTATAGCCCGTACAGCCCCTGAAGTTGGCCAAGGGGCTCAGTCGAGCCGAAGGCATTTGCTTCAGCTCGACTGAGCCCGGGTAAAATCCGAAGCTGGCTGAACGGCCGGCCGGCCGTCGGCCAACAGCATGCTTGACAGCTGGGCAGAGCCAGCCGTCATCTCACGGCTGGCTTTAACCACTTACACAGAGATCAGCATCCCTGGTTACCAGGTAACCAGAAACGACGTTCTATCATTACATTGAGAACCAATCAGAGCTGCTGCAAAATCACAGCAGCTCCACCGGGTTTTGTGTGTAATGACAGAAGGCGTCCCTGGTTACATAGTAACCAGGGACGCCTTCTGTCATTACACTGCGGCTCCTCAGTACACTGCACTTAGCAGAGCAGGCTTTCATATCCCCGCCGCCTCCGACAAGCTCTAATTCTGATGACAGCTGGTCCCGGCCAATAGAAAACAGTTGGGCGGAGCTAGCTGTCACTGTTAGCTCCGCCCAATCATTTTCTATTTTTGTTTTCTCTACTTTAACTATTTTTCTATTCTGCTCGGTACCACAGAGGTACCGAGCAGAATAGCCGAGTAGAATGCCGCTCAACTATTCACTCACTGCTGTTCGGCATCTATGAGAATAGGCTGAACAGCAGCGAGTAGCCTGCCAGAGGTTCGGCTCAGCCGATCCAGATGTTGGATCGGTTGAGTCGAACTCCTTCTGCACTTCGGGTCGGCTGAACATGCTGAGCATGTTTGGCCGACCCGAAGCCACACGATGTACGGCTGATTTCAGCCGATATACGGCTGAAATCAGCCGTACAAGCCTGAAGTGAATAACCGAACGTTCGGTTTACTTCAGGACGGTTGTTCACTCGGCTGACTACGGCAGCTTTGTGAATAGACCTCTAAGTGTGGCTTGAGGCTTTTGCTATGTCTGATTGCTACAGCAATAATATGACAAAATGGAGGACATAGGCCTTGCTTCAAACTGTCATTACAATATACTGTATACCTCAAGTTTGTGCTTTGATGTGATTATCAATTGCGCAGTAGGGGCATCTAGCTCTTTGGAATTTAGACTATATTATATAGCCTTTCTTTAAGCATAAATAAAAGGAGGAGTTCATTAAAAATACTATGAGGGTTATCCACAAAAGAGACGAAGGATCCAACTGTAGCTTCGGCAGAGCCTTTGGCTCACTTTGGCCGCCGGAGCCCCTTGGTTCAGCTGAACTGAAGGGCTGCTGTACGGGCTATTCACTATAGCCTGTACAGCAAGCGAACGTCTCAGCCGAGCCGAACACATATGCTTAGACTCGGCTGAGCCGTAGTCTCAGCCGAAACAGGGCGAACAGTCTGCTGAAGAAGACAGCGTGCTTGGAAAATGACAACAGCTGGGCAAAGACAGCTGAGATGTCACGGCTGGCAACGCCCAGTTATTGTGCTGTAATGACCTGGGGACGCTGATCTGTCATTAAACAACTGGGCAGGGCCAGCTGTGACATCCGTGATGTGACCGCAAGCTCCGCCCAATTGTTTATATTTTGCCGGCATCTGTCAGATTCATCATTCTGCGGCGGGAGTTTGTCGCGAGCGGTCAGGTCAGCGGGCGTTGGATTTTTTTTTATTTTAAAATTAATTTTTTTATTCAGTTTAGTCATTGTCGTCAACGCTGGACGTCGTTATTGACCCTAGATTACGTCAGTGGATCTGTTTTTGGGGGTGTTTTTTTTTTTTATTAAAAGACAAAAATCCTTTGTTTTTTTTTTTTTCTTCGAATAAAGGATTTTTCAAAGGTCTGGCCTCTTTTTTTTATTATTTAACCCTTTAATGAATGGGTAGTCATACAAGTACCCCTTACTCATTCACAAGGGGGGGGCACATCTGGGTGCCCCTTTATTAAAGGCCAGTAAACTGCCAGAGCTTCGGTTCAGCCGATCCAAATGTTGGATCGGCTGAGTCGAACTCCTTCTGCACGTCGGCTTAGCGGAACTCATTTGTACTGAGCTGAAGTGAATAGCCGAACGTCGTTCGCCTGTGTTCACTTTGGCTCGGTTATTCACTGAATAGCCCTCTAGATCTAATTGTGTGATCATGATTGAGGTTTAATCCTACCATTCCCACCTTAAGAAAAGCTGGAACATCAGTTACAAGTTTGAGAAAAGGCTCTTAGTTCAGACCCCACTCCTATATAGATTTTGTCATTGCTAAATTGTTGAAGATGAATATACAAGTAAACCTATTAATCTAACTGCAAATTTCTTGTTCATAGGTACACCAAAAAGGACTGTGTATGTAAACCTTACATATGAAGAAAAATTTTCTAAAAACGATGGATATTTTACGGTATGTGTATATTATAGTGATGCATACACCTGTTAGAAAACATTTAAATAGCTTACTGCAAAGTGATGAGGGGGGCATGTACCCAAAATACATAAGCACAATAGTGAAATGAATATACAAAGAAGATTGTTTGATCAGTATCAGATAATTCTTGACTATAGGTTTGATAGGTAAAAAGAAAATCAATAGAAAAAAAAAACTTACACCTTTTGCTAAGACATATAAACTCAATGAGAAGTATTGGGATTGCTGCTTATTGAGTAACGTAAAAACTGAAAACCTGCCAAAAATCGTACGATTTTCGGTGGGTTAGTGGCGTGCTCGGGAGAAGAATGCCGCACGGGCTGGTGTGCGCAATCATTGGAAGCCCTTTCCTCAGCAGGGCTTGCGATGATCACAAGTACGATCTGCAAGTCGTGCTATGTTTGTAAGGTGTATGGCCAGCTTTATGCTATGATTTCATTCACCATGATGTCGTTTAGGAAATGTGCACAAACACAATGTTTCTGTAAGATACTGGAGAGCGATTGTAATAGCTCATCCTAGTTAAAATAACTTGTCTGATTTACTGCAGGGATAGTGAATCTGCTGTGTGAATAGTCACTTTAATTATCTAATCATGTGCAGATGAAGAAAATAAACAGGAATCTGCTTCACACAATTGGATAATTGAAGTAAATATTTCACAGTTTGTGTGAAGATTCTCAACTCCTTTAGCAATCAGCCTCAAATTATTTCATTAGTTTAGGGTTCCCCAATAATCTTTAAGACTTTAGTAATTGGCTGTTTTTGCTACAGTAGTAATAGGATGTCACACTCACACTGCACATGCTCACTTGATACTAGATGTACAATCTAATGATAAATGGTCATTTAATTACCTAGCAGTTTAGGATTAGGGTTACAGCAATCCACCATGGCCTTATAAAACAGAGGTTGTAGCATGATGATTTAAATCCAGGGGCGAAACTACCGGCGGTACAGCCAGTGCGGCCATCCCAGGGCCCAAATGCTGAAGGGGCCCACTGACTGGAGGAGGCCAAGACCCAGCAGCACCAGTCCTGTGTGTCCGGCGGCAGGGTTGAGGGGGGGCCGGGGCCTAGCAGCGGCAAGTAAGAGGATCTGTGTGTGCAGGGAAAGGGACCCTGCACAGCCCACCATAGAGAGGCCCAATAGGGGCTGTGCAGGATCTATGGTGGGCTCTGCACGGTCTCTGGTATGTGCGGGGTCTCAGGTGGGTCCAGAGTCCAGTGCGTTACTAAGTCCAGAGTGTTACTAAGTCCTGAGTCCAATTCATATACTGTTCTGCATTGCTGTATAATGTCTTGCTGTTGGATTTGTAGTCCCCCTGCAGCCAGTGCCATTCTGCATTAGAGTGTAAGCTCCTCTGTACAGAAACTAATGTGGCTGACTCGGTGTTCTCTGTACAGCACTGCGGTATATGTCAGAGCTATAAAAATGTATAATAATCATGTG
>NW_017308302.1:130114-169667 GCF_000935625.1 Nanorana parkeri | reverse complement strand
AAAGCTCTATCTGTCCCCAAAAAAAGGTATAAAATTCATTTCAGTACAGCGCTGCATGACGGAATAAATGTCAGTCAAAGTACCGCAGCGCTGAATACTGAAAAATGGCCTGGATGGGAAGGGGGTTTAACACCGCGGATGTCAACTGGTTAATAAAACCTTAATAGAACCTAAATACACAACAAGCTCTTTCTAGTGGAACATCTTTACAGAAACTTGCACGTCTGGCTCAGTCTAACATGTAAAATATTAGCTATGGAGGAGAGAAATAATGCAACCTAATCAATTTGGCCAAGTGCTTACTGTCCTAGGCCCTTTAGAATATGATTGGCGAAGTTAGAGTATTGGGGAGTGTGCAGAAACATATGATTGTTGGCCTATCTCACTGGTTATGAAAAGGTGAAAATGCAGCCTGCTCTACTTTTTATCACATGCATATCAATGCAATGGTGTGAACTTTACTAATTGCATATCATTCATTTTCATTGTTTAAATGCATTTATGAACTCATTCAAACACATCTGTTGTGAACGGGCCCTTAGAGTTTTCTTTCCTCGCACCGATGGTTAGCACAGTACTTGTCTCTTGCACACTTTACATTATATTACTACTATCGTTTCATTCAAGTAGTAGTCTGAACGTTTGCATGTTTCAGATATTCCCTATGAAAAATATCTCTGTGTGTCGCCAGAGGGCAATGTGACTATCTTAGGCCTCATTCACACTGCTGTTTAATACGCTGCACATAGATAGTGTTTTTTGCCCATATACAGCATATGCAAATAAATGGTTCCATACACATAGCTGCATATAGAGCCATATTTTTGCACTGCGTAAATATGCGCAAAAAAAATGGAACAAAAGATGCATCCGAGGTTGGAATTTCTCTGGATTTTATGTGCATGTGTATACACACATACAGTACATTAAAGTTGCTATTAATAATGATGCATTCTGGGATTGGACACAGTTCATGCGCAAATATACATACGCGCATATATACACATTTACAAATATACCTACAATTTTGCTCTTGCATTGTTATAATAAGAGTAAGCATAACTTCCAACATCCCCCTCCTTAACATTATAACATTACAGAGGGGTGGGGGGGGAGGAATTTTAAGCAAGTATGAAGCACTTAAAAATGTAAGTAGCAATTATACATCTTAAAGTTTTTTGTTCTGTAAATAAAAACATACAATAAATATACAACCGGTGTTCTCCCAATTTGGTGGCAAGAGGAACTTTATTGTGCATGTATCTTGACTAGATCAAGTGTTTATCACTTTCAGATTGATAATTGCTGTACAAAAGATTTTGTCCAAAGTACTGAAACCATTTATCTTATCTTTGTTTCCATACAGATTAGGGAGATTCTTAAAAACGCTATACCCGATATAGAATCTGTGTTTGATTACAATTCCAGCACCATAGAAAACCTTACGTAAGTGCAATCTGTTTTGTTTCTGGTTTTCCTTTGAGTATGTTTCTGTCCTTATTTTATATTGCTTGTGAGGGTGTTAGATTGGCAGCGGGTGTGTGTGACCTCCTGGATGAGTTCACACCACAGAAATTAGGCACAGCAAACAAGGATTTCTTCTGGTGAAACACACGTGCAGTTTATTTATAACTAGTTACAAGAAAAGTTGAGCAAAACATGAAACTAAATCCTGGCCTGTTGGCCACTTACTACATACACAGTATCCCTCACTACCAACTAGGTGAGACCTTGTGCTGCCCCTAGCACCTATCTCCTTATTCAATCAAACTGCCACAAAGGCTGTCTCACCACACAAGATTTGGTTTTCCTTTTTCACCACACAGGTCAGCAGGACGCTTCCCCAGTCTCTTCAGGCATGACACTGGTTCCAGGGTGGAGCCAATCTCTGAGCAGTCTGGGAGTTCTTATAGAGGCCCTAATGAGCCAGCTTACTTCAGCTGGGCTCATTACCTCTACCATTCCAGCCTCCCAGCACTCCCTCCAATGAAAAAAATCTGCATACGACGTGAACCTGGGACACACATATATGCCATCCTGGATACACCCAGGCAATTTCACCTGCCTGCTGCCACACTTGTTTTAAGGTTTTAATTAGAGAACAGAAGTGCATGAAAGCAATGTACTATTTAAGTGGACTATTGTCTAGTATATCTACCTTATTTCAACTAAAACTAATCCCCCCACCCCAGCCCATCTAAACTAATATGCACTGACCTCCCATCCCAGCTGCTCATGTACCTCCATATTGTAGTGGCAACCTGCCCCAGTGTTTGTTTAAATCCTCCCTGTAGAAATTATCTGAGTGCACCCATGTGCTGAATCCCATAAGATTGGAATAGGGTAAATACCAAGACTAGAAATACTTGGTACATCCATCGTTATATATATTTTGTCAGGCTTTTTTCACTGTTTTATGTTGATGAGGAATAGGACCTCATCCCTACATCGTAATACCCTAAAGGATGTAGGCCCCATCCCTATGTGAATAAGTACATAGCACCCTGTGGTGCTCATTCACAAAAATAAAGAAAATAGTAAATAAAACACCCACGCCATAGAGAAAGTCATTTTATTTGAATAAATACACAATGTCCACTGATGCAAACCCAGCTTCAATCATGTTGTCCAGCTATGCAGATCCATGTCAATCACTATGAGTGAAAATATAGACCCGTCACCACAATGAAGCTGCCCCAGCGCTACTACCATCACAAATGATAGTCACATCTGTAGGTTAAATTGTTAGTTAGGTGTAACTTACAGCTCACAACTGCTTCAATTAAAATCCGTCTTTTACTGCAATAATACCTCCTTCTTACTAACAAATAAAAGTTCCCACATTAACCAGCTTAATAATTTTTCAGCTACTGTTAACACTGTCAATGTGTCCACAAGCACTGACCAATTGTAATAAATGCAGCAGCTTTAGGTAGTGTTTACACTGTTACACATGAAATATAATTACATTGTTGCTCTGATCTGAAGCATGTTGCTGTTTCTGTACACACAAAGCTCAGATGTGAATGCTAGAACATTTTTGTAATTATGTTTATCTGTTTATGGTTTGATTATCTTTTTCTTCTTCTTTTGTAGCGCATCTACTATGTGGTCTGCAAATTTCACTGCACAGTTTACATATAAGGCAAATACCACATTAATTGAATTCCTAAATGATGAGCTTGTGGGTTATATGAGGGACAAAAAACCAGGAAGTAAACGTTCAAAAACAGTTAACATTACTGAGGTCAAAAATGGTCTCATGTGTAAGTGTTTTCCATTCTTTGGCGTTAGTGACAATAAATTATTTGCTAGAACTATTAGGCTTGTTGAATCCAACTAATTGTTGCGATAAAAACAGTATTTACACATGTGGGTTGGTTCACAGTATCAACCAGGGCCCACTTTTCTCATTTGATTTAAAGTGTATTTCCAGTTTTGCAGTCAAATTTGAGAAACTCCCACTAAATGTTTGTTATGTGTTACCATTGACACAGAATGCCTACAAATATATATATATTTTATATGTCTTACCTTTCTAGCTGTCGTTGGAGCAGTATTATACATAAGACACTTCAGGCAGCTTCTAGTGGTTAGAACAGATGCCAGTGAGAAGATAAGGGTACAGAATTTCTTAAAAGTGCATTAACATACAATGTCTTGAGATATTTAACCCTTTTTTTTTAGGACAGACAGTCTTGCTTATCTAGTTTTCAAGTGATAACGAAATCTGCCAGCACAATACAGACAGGGTTCATTATTTGAAGCCGAACTCCCCACGGTTTGATATCCATACTGATATGTCAGTAAGTAAATTAGTGTGGTATGAGAAGAAACTGAAGGGGTGAGCTGAGGAGCGGAGAGATAGCTTTGGATGTCCTCAGCACAGAGATAGTATTGAAATCAATAGGAACCTATCAACTGACCCAGGGAGGAGGTATTGATGGAGAATTGAAAGGTTTCACGCAGAGGTGTAACTACAAACCTCATGATCCCAGTGCAAGAAACCGTGAATGCCCCCCATTAAAAAAAACACATGATTTTGATACTTTTTTTTTCAATTTTTTTTTATAAATGGCTGCTGTTGTTGGTGTACCTAAGCCTATTGTTACCAAAATGTATCCTGCAATTTCTGTAAAGCATGTTCCCATCACTGGCAGAACTACCACGGTTACAGCATTTACATGTGCATATTTAGGAATCCTAAATATAGTGCTCATTCTTTAACCCTTTCATTGCTGAGGCTTTTTTTGGTGTTTTTTTTGCCTACATGTTATAATCCAAATTTAGGCCTGAAAACACTCAAAACATAATATATGCTCTGCCTCTAGATAGTTAAAGCAAAACTGGTGGATTGCCTCAGGCGAGGGTCCCCTGCCCACACCTCTCCCCCTCAATTATGTCAAACAAGCAAAAGTAGGGTATGGAGGGTTTCTAGAGAGGTAACAAGGCAAAGACTATATATATATATAAAAATATATCAATAGGAATCTAGCTATGCATTCCTATGCTGATTTTTTTTCAAATTATTATTCTGACGGCAGTAGCTGTCAGAATACAAAAAAAAACTTGCAGATAGCAAAGAAGCTATTGCTTCCTCTGCTATCTGCCATCATTTTAATCGTTTTCTATTTTTGTTTCTACTTTTTTTAACTGTTTGTTTTTCTATTCTGCTCGGTACCACAGAGGTACCAGCAGAATAGCCGAGCCGGTCGGCGGCATTCGGCTATTCACTCACTGCTGTTCGGCATCTATGAGAATAGGCCGAACAGCAGCGAGTAGCCTGCCAGAGGTTCTGCTCAGTTGATCCAGATTTTGGATCGGCTGAGTCAAACTTCTTCTGCACTTCGGGTCGGCCAAACAGGCTGAGCATGTTCGGCCAACCCAAACCCAGCGACAGCAAGCCGATGTACGGCTGATTTCAGTTGGTGTACGGCTGAAATCAGTCTTACAAGCCTGAAGTGAATAGCAGAATAGCGTTTGGCTCACTTCACTTGGGATCGGTTATTCACTCGGCTTCCTACGGCAGTTTTGTGAATAGACCCCAAACTAATAATCTCCCTTGTGTATTGAGGTCAAAGGGAATAAACACCATTTCTCCACCAATTTAGACCTATATGGCTACATTAATAAAGAGCACTTAAGTCACCACATCATTCATCTCCAGTCCAACATGGCAGACTAGATTGGTAATGCAATGATACACTAAAACAGTGGTTCTCAACCTGTGTAATCTCAGCACTCACATTTATACTTGGTCAATAAGTTTTGACCCAAGTTGCACTGCAATGGAACGCAGGTCATTGCGGTATTGTGCGTTACGATATGGACAATAGAACTTTGGGTTGGAGATGCATTTGGCATGCCATTAAAATTAATGGAAATGCAATGCCCCTCCCATGCCAGAACAAGCGGTAGGTGTGATTGCGTGCTACATTGCATAATTGCACGGGACTGTGTTATTATGCACTGTAGTACTGTGACTGGGCCCTCAAAAAAATGAAAGACACACACAGCCACAGACACAATCTCACAGACATTCTCACACACACACACACAACCCCCCAAAAAAAACCTGTGGTCCAGTGTGGGATGTTTTGCTGTGACAGAGCTCCATCCATATGTGCATCCACTTGAACAGCTCGCTTGCACAACCTGTAGAGGTGCCGAGAGCCAGAAAGTGACATCACTCCAGTCCAGGCACCTCTACAGGGCATGCAAGGGAGCAATGCACGTATGGATGGAGCTCCCTTGCGGCCATAACCCTAGCCCACCCCACCTCAAGGTGACCCTGAGCACTGGGCAGCATATTTTGGATGGCTGCTCGGTGCCAGAACTGACAGTGCCTACGCTAGGGGAAGGCTGAGGAGCCTCTCACCTAGAAAAGTGGAAGGCACATGGTGACCCACTGAACATGGGGTCACGACCCATTTTTGGGGCACGACCCGCCAGTTGACAACCAAGGTACTAAAAAAATTACTTCGTTTTTTCAGTTGTTACATTGTCATTCAGCTGACCCAGGGTACATGCTAAGTATTTAATTTCTTTTTTTTAAAATATATTTTAGGAGAGCAACACAAATCTGTTAAAGTAATATAATAATTAATCAGTCTTATTTTTTTTTTTGCTTAGTGGACGTAACTGAGCTAGCAAAGTATGCCTCATGTCAGCCGGGCTTTATACCGAACAATGAAACTTTGCAATGCGTTTCCATGTGTGCTTCATACTGTAAGAATGATGGAACTTGTGAGCTGGTTAATGGCAAACCTACCTGCAGGTTGGTAAACATTCAGTTCTTATGATGTTATCTTCTCCAAAACTTTACTTACAGCAGCAGCTCCTTAACCACACCTCATACTATACCCCAGCAACTTCAGCACCATTTTTCCTCTCTTCCACACATATTGCCCATTCTAATCACAGAGACATGTTTTGTGAATATCTGCAGTGACTGATAGGAATACCTCATAGTACCTAAGATTATGTGGATTTTACTGTAGCTGTGTAACTTGTGTAACTGCAAAAGTGACAGCAAAGGATTGCAAGTTTGGGCCACTTTGAAATCTGTAATTGTCTTTATTTCTTTGCCACTCTATTGGATGAAGGATTTTAATTATTGCATAGACAAATAAGGCTTTTACATATTTCAGCTTTGAAGAAGCCAATTGGCTTTTATATGGTGTATTCAGTATAGATTTTTCTCACAAGATCCTGTTTCTTTAGCATTTTTTAAAATATCAGTATGATAATGCCCACTATATTCTCTATTACTTACTTGTATTTTTTATTTCAGCTGTAAACCATTTACTATTTATACCACTTCTGGTGAACGTTGTGAAAATCTCTCAATGAACCTTAATGCATTCTTTGGAATATTATTTGGATCTCTGGCCTTCCTGTTCCTGCTGATCTTGGGCATAGTCTTAGGAGTCTATTTCTATCGCAAAAGCAAAAGCATGAATGATGATGATGATGATGCAGACAAGTGAGTGACAAATCTATTTGTTTCTGCTCTATATTGTATGTTCTTGGATATCACAATTGTAAAGAAAGAATGTAAAGAAACCAACATACAATGAATGCAATTACAGGAAAAATTTGTTATTGTCACTAATAGCAGTATATAGCTGTGAAATCTATAGCTGTGTAAACTACATAATAATCCCCATGGGGGCAGACACAAGCTTTGTATCACTGTGTGTTGGGTATTCTCCTCTAAGAAGAAAAGGCTTCTACTGCGGGTAGCTGATATACATGTCAGTCATGTTTCCAAGTACACAGCAAATACTCTGGCAGTTGAAACATCTACTGCATATCTTATAAATGCCATACATTACATTGAACACATCTGCTCTTGTGTGTTAAAGGGCTGGGTTTTAAAGGGCCAATTCACCGAAAACTGATATTTTAATTGCTGCAAATGCTCAGGCCTTAAGTTGCCTGAAAAAAAGTAGGAGGTGATGGCCATAATAGGAGGAACCACAAGCTTGCAATGATCTCTGTTCTGCTTTGACAAATCAGCCTCATAAATATCTTTATTCGATCATTAGTGTTTTCTTTTTTTCTATCTGTGACTGTCTGCATTCTCTATATTATATTATATCTTCATTGTTACAATTTTATTCATTCTGACTTTATTCATGTCCTATATGATATGCTAAATATGTATTCTATTTTTATGCAGATTGTACCAAGAAGAATTTAGCTGGAAATCATCATTCCTTCCATGTAAATATATATTTATTAATTATTAACTGTATTTGTATTTGAAATTGTTTTGCTATTAGTGACACCTACTGAAAGGTAGGGAAAGGTATGTAACTTTTCTCTGTATTTAAACTTCTAGCCTTTACAAAACTGGGAGATAAGGATAACCCATCTTTAAGCACAGATACGGCATCAGATTTGGTTGACTGGAAACCACACTTAGAGAAAGTAAACAGTACGGCAGAGGTATGTATCAGTGTACTTGAATGTTATTATTATTTGTGTATTAACATTTTTGTTTCATTTCTTGGAAATGCAACAGCATATTCTAATATACTGATTGTATTACTGAGTCTGATATGTCTTTTGAGCTGTAGATGGCAGTGTAGTGCAATGATACTCTCTATATGCATGCTTATCTATGATACACGGTCCTCTTTTTTAATTTGTATTTGTCCTAAGTGAGGCGTTAGACACACATATGTGATATAAATATATAGCCCTATCTGTCCTCTAAAAAACAATATATAATATGTGTGGGTGCACTTTGTAAGAAAGTATATTACTGACGAGGAAGAATCACACAGCAAAAATGTCAAAAGTGTGTCAGTCATTTACGAACAGAAACCAAAAACAAGCTCAGTCATGAAGGGGTTAATATACAATGGATCACATTTCTGATGTATTTTCTTTACATTTTCCTAGGTCAAGATAAAACGACCAGAAATTAAACCTGAATTAAGCGTAAACAAGTATGAATAGAAAGCTCAGTGAAACTCACATTTTCTATGAAGTTCATAATCAGTTTCTTAAAACGGATATGTCCAGAGAACAAACAGACTAATAATTACAACGTGTAATGACATGCATATGTAATTGTGTCCCTATATAATTAGGGGCGGTGCATCTTCTGTATTAAATAAATGCAAAATGATTTATTAAATTATAACTCTGCCCTTAAAGAACAACATGCTGCCTTATCTTACCTTTTCTTTTTATGTTATTGATGAAATCCCTATACTAAATAAGGATGTACTTCAAGGATAAGCCTTACTCTCATCCTACCCTGATTAAAATATACATAGTAGTGTCTACACCAGAGCCAGCTCTCACTACCAATGGTGTTTTATTCCTGAGGACTACAGGAAAAGCTCAGTTCCGCTTTTAAACCTTCCTGTCTGTACCATAATGAAGGGTAGTTTTATGGGAATAAGCTGATGTGATGTGCAGTCCTGCATGGTTTACACACAACAATCTGCCAATATTAAGTACTATGAAGCCAACTATTTAGATTTTAAACTTGAATATATCCAAAGATTAGGGTTTTTCTCAATATTATAATGCACTGTTCCTGTCCTTGCCTACTGTTAAAAGACTGAAGAGTATATTTTTGTATCGGCCTTGTATAGCTTTTGATTTTGAAGGTGTATTTTTATCTCTAATGTGTATTTATCAGACTATGTAATATTGCACCTGTTATACAATGCACCAGAATTTCTAATATGATTTTGAGTTAAAAAAATCATAATGGAGTAGCTCTTCCTATTTATATGCCTGACAGTTTTAATAAAAAAATGATTCAAGTTACCACTTGGGATTTAATTTTACTTCACTGGATTGTGAGAGTAAGACTTGATCATTTATTATTTGAGGAGGAGTTTAAGACACTATTGTACTTGTCTAAGCTGAAGGTGGAAATTATAGTGTTGAACTATGGCCAAAATTATCTTCTTTAAGGTCCCCTACTGGTTTTACAGGTGGGATGTTTACCAGGTAGCTGTACTCCTACCTGGTAAAAGGGAAAGCATGCTTTTCTGGAGGCCTTTAAGGACCAAAGCTGAGCACCAATGGGTTTTAGTGTGCTACAACATTCTAAAAACAGCAAACTTGAGCATGCATAACTATTCACCCCTCCAAAATCAATACTTTGTAGAGACACCTTTTGCAGCAATTACAGCTGCAAGTCCCTTGGGGTAGGTCTCAATAAGCTTGGCACATCTAGGCATTCGGATTTTTGCCCATTCTTCAGGACAAAACTGTGTAAGGAAAAGTTGAACACATTTAATTTTAACAACCTTGTTTCATAGTTCAGGTCCTCCAACCCCTTAATGAGTTTGGTTGCCCTCCGCTGGACTTTTTCTAGCTCAAGGACATCTTTTCTGAGTACAGGTGACCAAAATTGGACCGCATACTCCAGATGAGGCCAACCCGGTGATCTGTAAAGTGGCAAAATTATAGACTTGTCCCTGCAATACATTCCCTTCTTAATGCAAGACAGGACTCTGCTTGCTTTGTTTACAGCAGCCTGGCACTGCGAGCTGTTCTTCAATCTGCGGTCTACAATGACCCCTAAATCCTTCTCCATTTCTGACTTCCCTAGTGGCACACCCATAAGTATATAGTTCATTTGCCTATTTGTAACTCCAAAGTGCATTACTTTGCATTTATCGACATTGAACTTCATCTGCCATACAGTTGCCCACTCCCCGATTTTATCCAGGTCCTCCTGTAATGTTATAATGTCTAAATCCGTGTCTATTACCCTCCCGATTTTCGTATCATCAGCAAACACTGAGACATGACTATTTACTCCCTCCCCGATATCATTAATAAACAGGTTGAAGAGCGTGGGGCCCAGCACAGAACCCTGGGGCACGCCACTCATGACCTCAGCCCAGTTTGAAAAGGTGCCATTAAATCGATACTCTTTGTACACGTTCCTGTAACCAGTTTTCTATCCACGTGCACACTATTTCATCTATGCCCATAGCCATTAGCTTGTATAACAAGTGTTTATGTGGCATCATATCAAATGCTTTGGAAAAGTCCAGATACAATACGTCCACCGGCCCCCCTCCATCCAGATCTCTACTTACCCCTTCATAAAAGGTTAGCAGGTTGGTCTGCCAAGAATGATCCTTCCTAAATCCATGCTGGTTATCAGGTATTATGCCATGATCCTGGACGAATTCCACTAAGTAGTCCTTAATAATTCCCTCTAACAGTTTGCATACTATGGATGTCAGACTAACTGGTCTGTAGTTCCCGAGTTGGCATTTTTACCCTTTTTTGAATATAGGTACCACATTAGTCCTCCGCCAGTCGCTTGGCATTCTACCCGTCATTATTGATTCCTTAAAAATTAGGAACAATGGTCTTGCTATTACCTGGCTTGGTTATTACCTGGAGTTCCTTCAGTACCTTGGGGTATAGATTATCAGGTCCTAATGCTTTAGTTGCATTAAGTAGTTTAAGCCTATGTTGTATCCCAGTATCAGTCAACCAATGAGGTATATTTTGTGTTTTATCATGTACATTAAACCCGTCTTTTTCCTTGGTGAATACTGACAAGAAAAAAGTATTTAGCGCCTCGGTCCTCTCCCTGTCGTTTGTGACTAACCTCCCATTTTTGAACCTTAATGGGCCTATCTGTTCCTTTCTCCCCTTTTTACTGTTTATGTATTGATAAAAAGATTTGGGGTTCCTTTTACTAACTGTGGCGATATACTTCTCACATTCAATTTTAGCTGCCCGGACTACTAGTGTACTTCTTTTATTACATTCTTTGTAGTTTTGGAATGCCAATACTGTCCCCTCCATTTTATACTTAGTAAATGCCGCTTTCTTTTCCTTAATGTGTTGTTTTACTGTTTTATTTAGCCATATAGGCTTCGTTTTTGATCTTTTACTTTTGTTACCCAACGGTATACACCTGCTAATTGCATTTTTTTATTTGTTCTTGAAACAGTCCCACTTCTGGTTAAAGCTTAGTTTATGAAATAAGTTTTCCCATTTGATTTCACCCACTATATTGCGCAGTTTTTCGAAGTTAGCCTTTCTGAAGTTTAGGCTTCTCGTCCGACCAGCTTACTTCCCTTTCCTGTACCCAATATTAAAAGCAATCACCTTATGATCACTATTACCCAGTGTCTCCCCGATTACAATATCCTCAACTAACTCCGTATTATTGCAGATGATCAGATCTAGGATTGCATTTTTCCTAGTCTGGAGCTCAACCATCTGATCCATGAAATTGTCTCGCAACATGTTAAGAAAACGTGCCGCCTTTGCCGAATGGGAAGTTCCATTAGCCCAGTTGATGCTTGGGTAATTGAAGTCGCCCATTACCACAACATTTCCCTACTTCCCAGCTATTTCTATTTGGGATTGTAGATGTGCCTCCAGTCACCCATCCTTCCCTCGTTCGATTCGATCAGCCTCTGTCCACTCTTCTCTTGCTTCTGGCTCCTGGACCTCCGGGCTCCGGTCCGCTGCTCTCAGATCCCGCCACCGGTCCCCCCTCTTGGCTGCCGACCGCGCGTGTGCTCTCTACTCGATTGACTTCCGGTAAATAGTAAATAGTCTAAGACAGTGGTGGTGAACCTATGGCATGCGTGCCAGGGAGGTCACGCGGGGCTCTCTCTGCTGGCACGCGAGCCCAGGTTCAGGAACCACCAATGGAAATAGATCCGACCGACCCGGATGGCCTCAGTACCGGGCCTGTCACAATCAGGCAGTGCAGGAGAGGGGGCAATGTTTTATTTATTCATTTTTATTAGTAGTTCTGTGTGTGTGTGTAATGTGTGTGTTTATAATAAGTGTGTGATGTGTGTTTCATTAATTGTCTATGTGTTTTATTAAGTGTATAAATGTTTGAAGATGCGTGTTTCCCTATTTTGCCTAAGGCCCCATTCACACTGTGCGTAAAATCCCGCTATTTTGCGCATTATCGCGAGAAGTCGGCGGCCAATGTTATTCAATGGAGCTGTGCTAATGTAACGCTCCATGTTGCCCATCGCTGTCGCTTCAGCAGGACCCTTTTTCCCATGGATGTCCAGCGATTTTTCTATTTTTGAATGCAGCCCGAAGGTGAAGGTCGCGCGATCTTTGCTGGAATGTCGCCCCGAACAGTCGCGCTCTGCCAGCCCCGCTTGTAAGGTATGTCACTTGGTGTGAATTGGGGCCTAAGGCAGTGATGTTGAACGTTTCTTAAACCCGAGCGCCCGAACTGCAATACAGTACTAAACTTATTTTCAGCTGGCACTTTGAGGTAAATAAATTGATTCTGCGTCGAAGTTTGGGCACTCGGGTTCAAAAAGGTTCGCCATCACTGGTCTAAGATTGGCCCTTGGTCTTTAAGGGGGGTTAAGATAATTGCATGATCCTGGCTTTGCTATACAGAGATAGAGAAAAAAGAGAGAAAGAAAAAAGAAAAAATATATTTTTCCCTTCTCTCCCTTTCCGGCCTTCCCCAGCAAAACTGGAGTAAACAGAAAACAGTTTGCATATTTAGATGAGAATAAACAGAATGTAATTATTGCTGAGGAAAAACTTGTGAAACAATGTAAACATTTTAAAAGCCAGGAGTAAATACATAAAGCAGTAGTTTGTTGTAAATTTGGTGAACTAAGGAACAGGAATACCCGACAACAGCAGACAGGAGAGTCTCAGGTGACTGAGGATGGGATGAGATTCCAATGTGATACTTGGGGTACAGGAACCTATAGTGCCAAAAATAAGTCAATAAAGGAGATGTATATCAATCCGGAGATCCAGATCAGGGGGCCATCTTGCCCACAGGGGCCTCTGGAGTCCCCAGAATTATTAGGATCTGAGTCACTGTGGGATCTCTTATAGGTGGAGGCCGATATAACCCGTCGCGAAAGAGCTGAGGGTTCAGGATCCTTAAGTCCCAACATGGAAAATGTAGATTGCATCTCTTCCAAAGTAGTGCAGGCATGATATTTACTGCCGTGCGAGAAGAGGAGATGAAATGGAAGTCCCCATTTATAAGGGATATGATGTTTGTTGAGGATTTCCAGTCCAGGTTTCATGGATCTCTTTTTGGCAATGGTGGAGGGTGCCAAGTCAAGAAACAACAGGTATTCCTGCCCCTGAAAGGTAAGTGGGTCCTGTGAGGAGTAGTTGTAGAGAAGAGGTCGGTGACATGCTCAGGGAGACCCCTGATACTCAGATTGGAACAGCGAGACCGGTTCTCCATATCTTCCAGTTTGGAGAGGAGAGTTTTATTTTCCTCCCTAAGAGTCCATAACCTTATCTAGGATATTTACCTCAGCTAAGAGATCATCGTATTTATCTTCCAAGGCTGCAATGCGGTTTCCTATATCTCAAATTTCTTTTAAAAGGCGGTCTGTTATGTGCTTTGAGGCAGTTTGTAAGGCTTTCTGAAGCATTGTTTCAAACTATTGTATTAAAATCAAATGTGAGCTTGATTGAGTTATTTCCTTTTTTTAACAATGGATTTAATGGTGCTCTGTGGAATGTTCAAAGTTTCAGATAATTTTTCATAACCCAACCCTAATCTGTACTTCTCCACAACTTTGTCCCTGATCTGTTTGGAGACCTCCCTGGTCTTTATGCCGCCGCTTGCTATGTGGTGCCCCTTGCCAAGTGGTTTTGCAGACTCTGGGATCTTTCAGAATAGGTGTATATATACTGAGATCACGTTACACTTAGATTGACAATAGACTGCTAACGTTTGCAAATATATATGCTCCCAATAAGTCCCCAACGATATTTCTCCAGAAAATGTAACGTCTATTAACAGACTTTCAAGAAGGGACTACGGTTCTAGCTGGAGACTTCAATATCCATCTAGATCCTACTATAGACTCATCTATGGGTCGTTCATATATATCTTATAAACGTCTACATTCGCTCAAGTTGACCCTACACACAATGCAATTGATAGATGTTTGGAGGATCATGCACCCCCGCAATCGAGATTATACAGTTTTCTCCCCTCCCCATAATACATATACAAGAATAGATTATATTTTTTAAAATCATCACTACCTACACACAGTAAAGAAGGCAAATATTCTCTCTTCCATCCTATCGGACCACGCACTAGTTATGATTACTTTGGGAATCAAAAATGGCCCCCGCAATTACAATTACAATTGGAGACTAAACGAATCGCTCTTACTGGATAAGACGATACGCGAGACTTTAGAAAAAGACATCACATTTTACTTCTCTGAAAATATAAGAGAAGGAATAACACCGGGGATAATCTGGGAGGCAAACAAGGCGACAATACGAGGGTACTTAATCTCATACGGCACAAAAAAGAAAAAAGAAGCCAATAGTAAAATACTTGAATTTACGACGAAAGTGACTAATCTGGAGTATCTTCATAAAAGATCCCTATCAGACTCAGATCGTCAGGCATTAACAATAGCCAGAGAAGAACTGCAAGCAGCTATAGAGCACAAAAATAAAAGAGTGCAGTCTCCAGCCACCTAAATTAGGACCCGGAGACTGCCAGATGACCCCGCTCGGAGCGCCGCCCACCGGAGCAGCAGTGACGCGACGCTCAGCGAGGTAAGTAAGAAGAAGCCTGACCATCTCGAGAAGCTGACTCGAGTATAAGCCGAGGGGGGCACTTTTCAGCACAAAAAATGGGCTGAAAAACTCGGCTTATACTCGAGTATATACGGTAATTACCTTAACCAACAGACCTACAAACTGGGAAATAAACCCGGGAAATATATGGCTAAATTATAAAAAATAAAAAAAATAAAATAACTTTATATCAAAAATTGAATCCAAACGGGACACCATAGTACATACTTCTTCTGATATTTCCCAAGTTTTTAGAGAATACTATGCATCCTTATATAATATTAAAACCTACCCCACGCCCCAAACTAAACAACAACATTTAGAACGTATTAATACCTATTTTGCAAATTCTCTGTTCTCTAAACTAGACAGAACTCAATTAGAAACATTAGAAACTAATATAAATGAAGCTGAAATCAAACAAGCAATTAAATATATACATATAAAAAGGAAAAGGGTAGACCAAAAACAGAAACAAAAACAAAAAACAACAAAAAAAAAAAATGAGGGGGAATAGTAACCAGCCTCTACCACAAGGCACTGTACATCTCATTATGTACAGGTCGATACTTAAAGACATATATCAAAAGTGATTGTGAATAAACACTCCACACCAATTGCACTCCCACGTCTCCAGTGTTTTAGTCATCCCAGGAGAGGGTTGAGTAAATAACCAATAGGCCATAAGGGGAGGGTCAAGGGGGCAACCCAACAGGGCTAGTGGACAACCATTCGGACCAAATTGAGTAAAATCTATGAATGACGCCCCTTTCTTGGTACGTAACACGCTCAAATGCAATAGTTCTATCAAGCTCCTCCTTCCGTAGGCGGAGACTGAGAGATCCACCTACGAACAATAAGACGGGTGGCTGTAAACAGTGCCCGCCTAAGGGCCAACACCAGTGGAGGATCAAATTGTGAATCTGCATCGAATACGCCCAAAAGGCACATAAGTGGAGAGGGCGTCAGGTGGACACTGAAGACAGAATTAAGCGTATGCACGACCTGTGACCAGTAGCGTACTAATTTTGCAGTTGCGACGCTATATAATACAACCAGGGGTTGGGAAGGGCCAGTCCCCCCGAGACCTTAGGTCTGTGCAGTACATCCAGTCTCAGCCTAGCCTGCTTATGCCTCCATATAAGTTCCCTGAAAATGGTGTTAATTTGATCAAATAAACGTCTAGGTATCCAGATCGGGGAGTTATGTAAAATATACAGGAGTTGAGGCATCCAGACCATGTTAATCAGATTTACTCTGCCCACTACAGACAGGGGTAGTTTAAGCCAAGCTTTGCGTTGAGTTTTGAATTTTTGAAGTAGTGGCATCAAGTTAAGAGGAAGATAGTCTAACAGCGATGGACTAATACATATTCCCAGGTACAGAATGGAAGTTTGGGTTGGGATAAAGGAGAGCTCCTGAGACAGAGGAGCCGGCAAGGGATCTAGGGGGAGCAATGAAGATTTATCCCAATTAACCGCCAATCCCGAGTATTTTGCAAACTCCGACAGACTGTCTGCTAGGAACAGGAGAGTATCGTCAGCATATAGGGCAATTTTCTCCTCATTAGTGCCCCGTCTAAAGCCGACTATATCCTCAGATTGTCGAATAAGGGCAGCCAGAGGCTCTATAGCCAGCGCGAATAGTAATGGGGATAAAGGACAACCTTGTCTGGTACCACGTTTCAAGGGGAATGATGGGGAGAAACTATCATTGATTTTAATACGCGCAACCGGCTGGTAGTAGAGAAGGCGAACCCAGTTGCAGAAGCGAGGACCAAAGCCAAAGGCAGACAGAACAGCCCAGAGATAGCTCCATTCCACACTGTCAAAGGCTTTTGCCACGTCTAAAGCAAGTAGGGCCCTGTTACCTGAATTATCAATGGTGGTTTGCATGTTCATAAACACCCTGCGGATGTTTACAGCTGTAGACTTCTGAGGCATAAATCCAGACTGGTCTGGATGCACTATCGAGGAGATTTTGGAAGATAGCCTATTGGCCAATACCTTCGCCAGGATTTTTATGTCTGCGTTAAGCAGGTAAATCGGCCGGTATGACTCTGGTAGAAGAGGGTTTTTGTGTTTCTTAGGTAGCACAATTATGGTGGCTTTGTACATTGTACTCGGGAGTTTACCGCTGAAAAGGGCTTCATTAAACGTCAGTAGTAGGGTAGGGAGGAGGGAGTGCAGGTATTTCTTGTATACTTCCATGGGGAGGCCATCAGGACCGGGAGCCTTCCCATTAGGAAAGGTGCTAAGTGCCTGTTCCAACTCCTCTGCGGTAATCGGAGCCTCTAGGGCAGACCTATCCGCCTCAGCCAAGGCGGGTAGGGTGATACTGCCCAAGAATGACGCTAGATCAGCTTCCGTATATTTCGCTCGGGAGGTGTACAGGGTTTTGTAAAAGTTGCTAAACGTGTCCAAGATCAATTCAGGGTCTTGTGTAGTAGCGCCAGTAGGATCTATGACTGCCCCAATATGAGCGGTGTCTTGTTGGGCGCGGGCAATTTGAGCTAGTAGTTTGCCTGTAGCGTCGCCCTCTGCCCAAAACACTTGTTTTGAAAAAAATTATTTACGCTGCGATTTCTGTTTAAGCAGGGTCTCCAGGTGCGCCCCCGCCTCCCGCCACACACGGCAATTGTTCTCGGAGGGGTTTCCCACATACTCCAGCTCTCTCGTTGCCACTAGCTGGCGTGCCTCCTCCTCTGCACGTCTAGAAGAAGATTTAATGTAGCTAACATTTTTAATAAACAGGCCTCTCAAGTATGCCTTCAGGGTATCCCATACCACTCCCAGGGGAGCAGAAGGGGAATTGACCAGCAGTCCTCCAGCAGTGTTTGATTATCTATCAAGGACAACCAGAAGGGGTGGAATTTCCATCCTACTGAGGACTGCATGCCCGAAGACAGACCCAGAATGGATATAGAATGATCCTAAAGGCACCTAGGCTGAATTTCTACTGATGTTATAAAGGAGAGCAGTTCAGGTGTACCCAAAACGTAGTCAATCCTGAACAATGTTCCATGCGTGGCAGAATAGCAGGTAAACTGGGACTCTGCCGAATGGAACCATCTCCACAAATCAAGGAGGCCCAATTCGGAGCACAATTTACCAAAAGGGGTGGTGTTCGGTAAGTCAGGTGAGCCCACTCTAGGGACCCTGTCCCTATAGGGGTCCATACAGTTATTGAAGTCACCCACCGCTATGACCGGAATAGGGAGCTTGTCCGACAAAAATTTAGCGAAGTCCTTAATAGCACTGCTGGAGTATGGTGGGGGTATATAAAAGTTAGCAATAATACATTCAAACTGTAAGAGGCGGCAATGCAAGAAAATATAACGGCCCGCATCATCCCTCTTTGTCTGTATGCAGGAGAATGGGATATCTCTACGGATAAGAATGGAAACACCACGCGAGTATGAGGAGTGAGAGGAATGATAGGTGGCTTGATAGGCCCGTCTATCGAGGGTATGATATGTTTCTGTGGTGGTATATGTCTCCTGCAGGCAGCCAACAGAGGACCCACTCCTGTCAATATTATCAAATATAGAACGGCGTTTATCAGCATCGCCTAGGCCTCGGACATTCCAGGAGGCTAACTTAAATACCCGCTGTGACATGCATAAGACAACATAGATATACTCAGCAGCAACACTCGAATGTCCAGTGACCAAGTCCCCTCGATATGGATCCGTGCAGAAATACGTAGGTAGAACCAGTGGAAGTCCTGTGGTAGAAGAAGGTGAAAAACAAACAAAAAAAGGGGGGTAAAAACACAAACAGGTAAGTCAAACGATCCACGCAGGGAAAACTTCAGGGTACATGACTCCAGGCAGCTTCAGAGGCAGCAACAACACAAAGGCCACTTCCTGGTAGCTGGAGGTAACAAACCCACGCCATTAGGTTCACAAATGGCAACGGTATACAAACCAACACAACCAAAAGAGCAAACCGAAACAAAAAGGGGAGGTTGCGAAAGTTTCCGGATAGGAAAAAAGGAAGAGCCACGAAGAGCTCCTAATCAAGGATCCGCGGGGAATGCGGTGATCACATGCCACCAAGACCTCCATGGATTCCCGGCAAAGACATAATGCAACTCAAACGGTGAAGCAGCTTCAGGTGTCATCTGAGCGGAGTTGCGGCACTGATCCAGCCAGGTCAGGGCCTGAGGAGGTGACTCAAAGAAGTGTGTCTCGCCATTCGCCACTACTAGGAGCTTTGCAGGGTAAATCATGGAGTAAGCAAGATTCATCTTTTGTAGCCTCCGCTTGACTTCTTGGAATTTTGCACGGCGTTGTTGAACGTCTTGCGAGAAGTCCGGGAAGAGCATCACCTTTAAGCCCGCTAGTGATATTTCACCCAGCTCCCGAGCCTTGCATAGTATACGTTCCTTGTCGTGATAGTTCAGGAGCCTGATCAAGAGAGGCCTGGGAGGGTTACCCGGCGGTAGAGGTCGGGAAGGGACACGATGAGCCCTTTCCACTTCAAACAAGGGGGTCAGGCAGTCTTTGCCAAATACCTCCATAAGCCATTGTTCCATGAAATCTGTAGCATTATTTCCTTCAGCACGTTCAGTTATGCCAAACGCTCGAATATTATTTCGGCGCAGGCGATTTTCAATATCATCAGCTTTCATGGCATTAGCTGCAATGTTCTTTATAGCCACTTTAACATCAGAGATCAATGGTGTAGTAGCGTCCTCAACTTCACTAATTCTGCCCTCCACTGCTGTTGTCCTCTCCCTCACCTTCTGCAGGTCATGGCGGAGAAAGGAGATGTCAGCCCTCATGCCCTGCACCTGATCAGAGAGCGCAGCAAGGGAGGTGTTGCAAAGCTGTACAGCATGGAATACATCTGATTGTGTGGGTTCTGGGGACACAGCCAGGCGGGTCTTAGCCTTAGATTTATGAGATTTAGGGCTTTTAGCAGTTTTGGCAGGGTTACTCACTGTGTCCCTTTCTGCGGCCGAGCTGTCCGAGTCCACCGCCGAATGCATAGTGGAAGAGAGGTAGTCGTCCTCTGGCTCCTTGCCGGCACTGCCCTGTCTTTTGTGAGGCTCGGGGCTGCTTAGCAGGAGTCCCTGGTTGCCGGGCAAAGCGCTCCAGCCGTGCCGCCGTGTCACCTCCCTTCTCCCTGTGCTGCTGGCCGCCGCCATCTTGGAACATGAGGCCCGTCCTCTGACTGTCCTTTTTCTTGGACATGTCAGCTACGGACAGCCTCTAGAGCGGTGCCGGAGTGAGCGGCCAGGTGACGGAGAGGTCCGGGGCCGGTTCGGGTGCAGGTTAGGGCTCTGTAACCGCTATCCCCAGGATAAAAGGCAGTATGTGGAGCGGGAGCTCTTCGTTATGCGACCAGTCACACGCAGCAGCCGGCCACGCCCCCTCGGTATTTCTTAAACCAGATAAGGACCCTACGACTTGTAATAGCTACAGACATATATCCCTTCTTAACGCAGATATAAAAATATACGCTAAGATATGAGCCATGCGACTTGGCCGGTTGGTACCCCAGTTGACCCTGTCGGACCAAACAGGCTTTATTCCATTTCCTGGCCGAGAGACCAGAGAAGGCACCCAACAAGCTATAAACCTTATACATTATGCCTCTACCTCTCCCCATGGCCTCGGAGGAGCGAGCGGCCGCCCGAATGACAGAGCCGGGTGCATGTGGCAGAGAGAGGGAGCCACTGCATCTGTGGCCAGGAGCTTCGTTTAGTGGGGGTCGGTGATGGCGCCCCCCCTCAGTCCTGCGCCCGGGGCTAGCGCCCCCCCCGGTTGTCACACCACTGACTGGGACTACCTAAGAGCTACCTTGTATCCTATTGGAATTGGACCTCGGCTTATAATATAAACATACAGGGGAAAAGGAGTGTTGCAATAAGTAGCAAATAAGTAACAAATTATGTGGACTGGGCTCCTGGGTTTCAGGAATAATATTTAAACAGCAAAATCCCCTTTACAAAGAAATCCCTTTATTGGAGCTATCCAGTAAACAAGTAACTCTATAGTATGTAAAAGAGTTTTAATTAACATAGAAAAATACCTAATACATGACATTTAAAATTTGAGTTCTACCCCCATAGACTTGCATTGAGTTCTAAGTTCGAGTTAGAACTTTTTCCATGTTCGAAAGTTCGAGTTAGAACCGAACACGGGGGTGTTCGGCTCATCACTAATCAAGAGATGTACATGAGTCAGCTCCACTCAGTCCAGATTTCAAGTCGATGGTCTGTGCTGTTATTAGACTGCATAGATTGGCCTCGCTCAATACAATCGGTATAGCAGAGGCTCATAAACCCGATGGTGCAATAGACTGTGAAGCAGTAAGTCCTGGGTCTCCAGAGAAGTTGGTAGCACGCTGTCCCTGACGCGGCGCGTTTCCCCCAGCAAATGGGGCTTCCTCAGAGGTATTATACACCTGATCAAATGCATACAATGCATCCAATGAAATCGAGAAAATGTTGGAAAGGATGTGGAGCAATTGGCACCTACATATGTGGTGGCTCTGCCCTAATCTCAAAAAATACTGGAGCCAAATTGTTGATTATATTGAGCGGATCACTACACAAAATATACCTCTGACTCCATTAGCGTGTCTTTTTGATGTATCGGAAATACCACAGGCGACATATAAAAGAACTTTAATCCCGGTACTTCTTAATGCTGCCAAGACTTTAATCCCTCTTTACTGGAACAAACCCAACGTCCCGAAGGTTAAAGACTGGTTCCATAAAATAGAATATTATAGGCGAATGGATAATAATAATTATGTTATATAAGTGAAACGAAAAAGAACCTTCCCTGTGTCTTATTTCTTCTCCTTACTTCCCTCCCCCGCTTTTTTTTTGTCCCTCCCCCCGCTCTCCTCTTTCTTTTATTGTACTCTCTCTTTTTCTAGTGCTTACTTTATATGTAGGTACTTAGTATTTATTGACCAAACTGATATGGAATGTGGTAAAAATGAATTTATGTAAGCATTTTAAACTTATAAAATAATATTAAAAGGTAAATATTTAAACATTTTTACTTTTAGATTGCACACAGGTGGTCTTTAGTTAACTAATTATGTGACTTCTGAAGGTAATTGGTTGCACCAGATCTTTTGTAGGGGCTTTAGAGGTAGCGGATAAATATGCACACACCACTTTTCTCTTTTTTTGTTTTTATTTTTTATCATTTTTTTTTATTAAACAAGATATTTTGTTGATTTCATATCACCATTTTGTTCTATTTTGTGTATGTCTGTTATAGGTAATCAAAATAAAAATCAATTTTAATTCCACTTGGTAATGCAACAAAATAGGAAAAATGCTAATGGGTGTGAATACCTTTGCAAGCCTCCGTACTATTATACACACTGATTATGTTGACTAATAAAAAACTGTTTATTTGTGTTGAATAGGGTTGCCACTGGATATAAGGAATGGGCCTGATAGATTTATGGCATGTAGTGAATCCAAAGGTAAGGGAATATACAGTACATGTCACTCATTGACTCATTCTTCGTATAGATTATTTGTTTACATCTCATTGTGTATTAACCTGGCAACCTCACACCCATATAGGAACACAACTCTGGTCTGATCATTTTCCTATATTTTTCTCTGTTATACTGCCAATACATTGAAACCCTGTCCGACATGGAGATTAAATGAAACTGTCCTGCAAGATCCAACTACAAAGGAAGCTATTATCCAAGCCATTTCAAACTTTATAGTGGATCATGAATATGACACTACGGCGCACCCAATTAAATGGGAGGTGCTGAAGTGTGTTATCCGGGGAATCTTAATTTCCCATGGGGTGTGTATGAAAAGAGAGAAGACACCAGCTATTATGGCCCTAATATCAGAAATTCATCGGTTAGAACGTCAACATAAAGATACAGAAGATGTGCCGCCCCAATGGGGTGTAGAATATGACATAGCCTCAGTTATATTCATGTTGATATAGTTAAGAAATTACATGGTTATTTCCCTATACCATTTTCTCATAGCTAATTCATGTTTTATTATATGTTGCCATCTAGTGGCCCTTTGTGGTAATGTACATGTTTTTCTGTAATTCTTTCTTGATGTCTATGACATATTTCCTCTTTGTATGTAATGCCCCACCCTTCTTCCTGAGTGCAGTACTTCCTGTGTCATGGCCACAGCTACAGGCCACATGTAACTAGGACACATATACTCTGCACAGTATGCTAGAAAAGGCATAATTTTCTGACCGCACAATACTATAACCAGTCATCTGCTGTTCCTATTATCTGCTGTAATCCTGATGTTAAGAATAAACACCTCTTTTGAATGAATCGGTATTGACGAGTTCAGCTATCTGACAAGGATTGTCCGCAGTGAGTATATCTGCTTATACAGGCCAGACATAGAGGTCTCAGCAAGGGATATATTTCGCTATCACAACAATCGGAGTCAGAATAGAAGATGCGGCTGTTTTTCAGACATTACAGCAAAAGAGAATAGGATTACATAAAAAGTTAAATTTGTCATACCAATGCCATAAAGATTGCTCTCAATGAGCAATGTATGAATTTGGTAAGAAAAGCAGTAGGATGTTAGCCAGGGCCGTCTTTAATATTGATTGGACCCCGGGCAAACATTTTCTTGGGCCCCCCACCACGCCCCCCATGCAATATTGCCCGCTATATGCTGACAGAGCAGAGCCACGCTGCAGCTGGGATGGATCCGAAAAATATTGTCCAGATCCACCCCACCACCGGATTGACAGCTGACTCTACCTCTCTAGAGGTTGTGTCCGCCCCATCCATCCCTCCAGTCAGCGTTGGAGGATCAGAAAGGGGAGGGGGGTATTCCTGCGAGGAGCCGTGACTGACAGTCACCGCTCTCTGCAGAGAGAGTGAGTGCAGAAACTGAGTGATCAGTGGTATGTGATCGCTCAGTTCTCAATCAAGAGAGGCAACCTGTGGGAGCTTCAGTAACTAGGGTGAAGTGCGCATTTCACTCTCCCCATAATTCTACTTTCATGGTAAATGTGTGGATAATTCGCCAGTTGACGAAAAAGGTCACCAGCACTCAAAAGGTTTAAAAATTAATAAGTCCTTTTTATTGGACCATGGTGTCACGACAATTGAAAAAAGCCGACGTTTCGGGTCCACGCAGGGTCCCTTTCTCAAGGCAGAAAATGTGACAATGTGATAACACCCACTCACTACATTTATACCCCATTTATACCCCCCCCAAAACAAAAAAATATACCAGTCTATCTCTAAAACCCCTGTTCAGGATTCTCATATGATTACCTCTACCTAGATAATACCCCTTAATACTCTTAAAGAAATTAGATATCTTTAATAGATCAATAGCATATGTTCTAGAGATGCCTTATGCTAAAAATACCCTAGCTTATTCTTAAATATATTAGTTGACACCAATGCACACCAGTGTGTGCTATTAGTATTCCAAATAATACTAATTGTATGATCCTAGAGTCAATTTTTTTCATGTTATGTTTATTCGTTGGTATGCCATACATGTCCTATGTGAGATACTGTCTGTACGTATATATGTTGTTCCTCCTATATCTGACAGTCTCTATTATGTTATGCCGTGTTCTCTTATGTTCTTTGTTTCTCTGTATGTCTATTGTAATTGTGCATTCACTGGTGAAAATCTCTAGTCTTATTATACTACATGTATATGTGTTTTATCTTAAATGCTACGGAATTCCCCAATCTGATGTCCGGTGCTGTGTCTGTGTGATGCCGACACTTGTATGCTTGTTGTATGCCGGTCTCATCCGCACAGAGCTGCTATACAGGTCGGCACATGCGCAATACGATAGAGGAGAAGTTGTATCTCCTGATCGCCATGGTTACTAATGACGCTTATTGAATGCGCCAGTATTCAGCGACGCTGTGCACATCCTCTGATATCAGAGAGCAATACTGCTATACTACATAATGATGCAACATAAAGACGTTTATGACAGACGACATACCGCCACAGCACCGATCTTGAACATCAGACCATGGGGATCCTTCAGTAAGTGATTCTGATGTTTTATATATACATGTTTTATTTATACATGTTTTATATACACATGATTCTAAATGAGATTATGCATTTTAAATATGGCGCCCTTTTCCCGCCGTTCTGACATCACCGGGGGTGTGTTCTATTAACTAATTAACAATATGGGGTATAAATGTAGTGAGTGGGTGTTATCACATTGTCACATTTTCTGCCTTGAGAAAGGGACCCTGCGTGGCCCCGAAACATCGGCTTTTTTTGATTGTCGTGACACCATGGTCCAATAAAAAGGACTTATTCATTTTTAAACCTTTTGAGTGCTGGTGACCTTTTTCGTCAACTGTTCGTTTTGCACGGTGCCATCCGTGGAGTTACTGCAAGCACCATCCCTGTGTACTGGCCGGGATTGCTGAAAGGTGTGCGGAGAGCACCCTCACCCTACTGCAACTGGATCATTCGCCACCTACCACTTCCACTGCATAGAATAGCAACAATAATAATAATGACACCTGAGCATGTCCCCTGGTGTCATTATTGTTATTAATATTATGTCCCCTGATGTCAATATTATTATTATTATGCCCTCTGGAGTCATTATTATGCCCCCCCGCCCCGTGTCATTATTATTATGTCCCCCCTGTGTCATTATTATGTCCCCCCAGTGTCATTATTATTATAATGTCCCCCTGGTGTCATTATTATTATTATTATTATTGTCCATAATAATAATAATAATAATAATGACACTGGGGGGACATAATAATAATGACACCAGGGGGACTTAATAATAATAATGACACCAGGGGGACATAATAATAATAATGACACTGGGGGGGGCCGGCCTTGGGGCAGCAGGGAGTAAAGGGGCAGCAGGGGTGTGGAATTCCTATCGCCCAATGCCCGGGACATGCAGTTCCGGGTGCTAGGCTGGTAGTTTTTTTTTCTACATTTAGCCCTTCTTTGGGCAAGCAGAGCTAAATGTACAGCGGGGAAGCTGCCACTTGTTTTGTACAAGTGATTTCAGTGATGCTGCCGAGATAAAGTGATAAAAAAAAAGTGATAAAGTAAAAAAAGTAAAAAAAGTGATAAAGTAAAAAAAATAATAAATTAAATAAAACTAACCCTGCCACCCCGTAATCTGGTTGCCATTCTCCTTTGGAGGGGGGGGGGCATTGGGGAGCCTGGCCTTGGGGCAGCAGAGAGAGAAATCCATCCCTGATTACAGTGCATCCACAGATAATATTAAAGAAATATTAAACAAGGCTTGAACACATTCTAGTTCAATATTCTACTCTCAAAAAAACCGTACCAGTTTCTACATTGGTGGTATTATCTGTACTCATTATTCCAAATGAGACTGTGGATGTATCTCGCCTCCTATGGCTGGTCACTTTGGAATTAAACACAGTGATTATGGTCTGCAGCTGTCAGGGTACCATGCACAGGCGTCCTCACACCACATGCAGGTACCCACGCAGGATGACCAAATTAATATGCCCACACAGGATAGGGTTGTATGCACAAAGTTTATTTGCTACACATCAACAAAACTACAAACCCCCTCAACCCCCCACAGGTTTAGCAGTGAAGTAATAAACCCACCGTTGGGACAAACACACACCTACAGCCAAGGGGAAGCAACAAGGAGGGGTAACAGGCCTGCAGATATATGGCAGGCCTCAGGATAAAAGGAGAGTGGTCAGGTACAAGCCAGGTCATTAACAGGAGGGCAGCAGCACGGTACAGGAACAGGATCCAAGAGAGTGGTCGGGTAACAAGCCGGGTCGGTGACAGGTCTGCAGATAGGAAGCAGGGTTCAGGAAGCAGGGTTCAGGAAGCAGGGTTCAGGAAGCAGGGTTCAGGTTTTTGGGAATCAGTCAAGTGCAGGTGATGCAATACTGAGCCAGCTTCCTGACTGCAGGTAGGGCCTAAATACCCTCCCAGGAAGCACCAGGTGATGGGATGATCAGTCACAGCTGGGGCACACCCGCAGGTGAGTACTGGAGCTGCAGGTTCCTGACAGTTCCTGGCTGCTGGAGACACCCGCAGGCGAGCACAGGAACTGCAGGACCTGGCTCCAGCACCACCTGGGGGTGCTCTGGATCCTGACAGCAGCAGATGTTCATTCAAGAATGTAATGATTGTAACATTGTTGCTATATGTAAACTCCGAAGTAATACGAGTTTGTGCTCTTCCATCCACATTGCTGCAATGACAAAGGAAATATCAGTACAATCATGATGACATGCATTGCCAGTAACTGTTCCACTGTTTCATTTGAATGCACAAATTAAACACCCAAAACATATACAACTTTATAAAAAAAAGACAACTCTAGCACAAATAGGTGTTTGACACGCATGTAGGCTTCATTCAGTGAAATTTTTAGAGAGCTTCCTCTCTAAAGGTAAAATATATGAATGGTATGAAATTCTACTATTATCACCACATTTTCTATGTAAACCACAATAAAGATAATCTTATCTTTGATCTGAAATTGTAGTAAAAATATATAATTAAGATAAACAAACAGTGGCTGTCATGTTCGGTTCATGCAAATCATTTGAAATAAGGATAAGCCACTTTCTGCAGTCAATTATATCAAAAAATCCATCTTAAAATGATCACATTGCTATTGGTTGCTGCATTGGCAAATTCGTGCACTTTGCACTGTCAGTAAAACATATTACCTCTGTTAGCATCGAGCTCCTTTGTGTGTAAATTTGCCAATTTGGCTAAATTGAATGTTGTGTTCTTTTGCCTGATTATTTATTACATTTTGTATGCGTGAGCTTATGATGAGACAAACCTGGTGACACCAATGCTTATTGTCCCAATAAATTATCCTTCATGGACCCATAAGCTCCCATTAACTCCTGTTGTAGTTGTCAAACATAAAAAGCATTTGCTAAGGGCAGACATCAACTGTTGTAACATCAGCTTGAGTAATTACCTATTGTTTTTCTTTATATCAGATCTTTCTGGTATACTCACCTGAGAGAAACTTGACTGTTCTTGTCAAAAGCCCTGCCAGCTTGCAGGTATCCTGTAGCCTACAATAAATACAGCAACACACTTCACTAAGAAGCAGATAAATGTAAACTATTTAGTTCTGCTGCCCAAATTCTCACATACTAACACTGAAATCAAGGCCTAATTTACGGATTATGACGGGGGACCTTTATATGATATTAAACAGGAAAGTGATGGATAGATTGATATTCACACTGAAAATTAACTTGAGAAAGTCTGCTATTTAATAGTTATCTAAATATCCTAAAAACCACACTTCATCAAGGTCCATTTTTCATGACTTTTGTCATAGTTGGGTAACAATCATGATGTTGGTGGGGACCTCAAACTACAGGCAATTCTGGATGATTGATACTGAAGCAAAATCTCTTGGCTTATCGAATTTACAGCAGTACGATATAAGCAAACATATCTCTGTCCATTAAAGCATCCTAAAATCTGCCTACTGCCTGATGCATATAACCAGCATTAATTTATAATCTGTACTCTCTATACTGTAAGCAATCAAGTAGGACACAAGTCGGTAGTAACCTTGCTTTTAGAACTTTCAATAAAATACTATTTCTAAACCAAGGACTTTTTTGAGGTTAAAAAACAAAACAAAAACACACAGCCCTCTTAGATATTAAATACTTAGATGTTTGTGGCATTCCTTTAGATAGTACTGTGATGTTTACTGCTCGCTGAAGGTGGACATATCTGTCTGAAGATGTGTCATTCAGCCCAGGACCATTTTCACCTTTAATCCACAGCTTGTAGCTTAACCCCTTTACGACTGGAGACGTACACTGTACATCCCCATCGTGAAGTGCCCACATGACTGCTCACATACACTGTTGATCAGAAGCCTAGTGAGATCTAATCATGTCATGCTGTCAGGATCAGTGCCACTAAGGTTATTATTGGCTGTTCCTAAGTTTGGAGCAGGCTAATAATAACCAAACAAAAGAAAATTAAATGAACAAGCAGTCATAGTGACTGCTTGATATCATTGACAAAAAATAATAAAAATTGTAAAGTGTAAAAAAAATGTAAAAAAAGTAACAAATTTAAAAATATATATAAATATATTTTTATACTATAATTATTATAAACAAATAACCCCTTACAATTAAAATCTGCAACTGAGCTGCAGATTTGTTTTTCATCCTAAGAAGTATTTTTTTTTAAATTTAGCCCCTTCATGATGGCGTTGTTCAAAGTATGTTGCAGTCGCTAAGTGAAACTTTTCTGAAATCCTCGAGATATGGGGGGTTTCCAAATACAGGACAAATAAATTAATTTATTTTAATGCATTTTTTTAGCTGTGCTATTTAAAAAAAAAAAACAGAAGTGTTTTCTTTACGTTTTTACCTCTTTTTTATATGTTATTCATACTAAGTGAGGCGTTAGGCACACATATGTGATATAAATATATAGCCCTATCTGTCCTCTAAAAAACAATATATAATGTGTGGTATTAAGAAAGTATATTACTGCCGTGGAAGAATCAAACAGCAGAAATGTTAAAAGTGCTTCAGTCATTTACGAACAGAAACTGAAAAAAAGCTCAGTCATGAAGGGGTTTGTCGGAACTATTTGGGGCTAAAAGGAATGAAACTATAAGGCCTATACATATTATTCTACATATTGTAACATGAGCATCCTGGAAGCCATCTTTGTTCTGTCTATTCAATCAGTATATAAGGTGAATTTGAGTTCATGGTTTATGGACAAAAACTATAACGTCAGCAATTCTCAGAGCCTTACCACATGCATTTCCAGGATGTAAATTGTGGGGGTACCAGACAAAAACGACAAGATAAGATCTAACCATGGTATCAGACTGTGTTAGACTGAGATTGATGGAATTACCATGTCTCAAACTTAACAAAGAATAAAAGAGACTACCATGATATTTTTTTTTCTTCTAATCATAGGAAAAAGATCTCACCATTTATATATATATGTTATTGCTCCTGTTCATATTAATCCTTACTAAAAATGGCTGCCTAGTTAGGTGCTCAACTTAGCACCCCACCCCAAGATGGCGCCTCCAGGAGAGACAAGGAGAGACTCCACCCAAGACGAGGACGTCAGCACCCTGGAAGGAGGTTACTCTTCAATGAATCAGTCCAATTATAACCTAGAAAGCTATCGCAAATGCTATGTTTACATATATACTATCAGCTGCCTATATAAGACACAACAATGCGGAACAATAAATAAGAAGTATCTTTACTCTGACTCTCGGTGTCAGCGTGTTTTATTTCTTCACTGATAGTGTGCACACTTTGTACTGAATTAGGCTCAGGGACAGATATATGTTGGATTCTTGATATCCGAGTCCACAACATTGACACATATTAGTATATATTATCAATATGGTGTTTTTTAAAAGTACAAATAATTACATTAGCTATATTGTTATTTTGTTATTTTGTAATCAGTGAAAGAATGGAACCACTGTGTCTTGGTACAAATGACTTCATTCTCAATGTATGTAGAAGAAAATTGAAAAATAGAGCTTTAGTAGTTTCTCAATGTGAACTTTGTTTGTTGAAGCAGTTAGTAGAGACTGGTTGAGAAGCCAGGATCCCCAAGAAGAGCGAGAATTACCTAAAGAAAGGGACATAGAAATGGTAGCATGATCAGAAATGGTGATAGAGTAAATAAGTGCTTCTGACAAAGAAAATATTATTAATCCTTGAGTATTTGTTATGGGGGGCTGAGAAAAAAAATGTAATCTTTATCTTTGGGGTGGAAAGTGTGCCATGAATCCAGGAGGAATAGATCAGAAAAAGTAGGTTTAATACGAGCAAGAACTTGGCATTGGGCGGCCAAATGATTGTTAGAGGTATCAGAAGCAGGGTTTAGGGGAAAATAAAAATCACCTCCCAGGATGATGGAACCTCTAGCAAATGATTTAAGTTCTTTAAGCACCTCATTCAAAGCATGGAATTGGCCAGAGTTACAGTAGGTAAGCAAATATTAGCCAAAGCAATTTCAGTTTAATTTAATTTTCCAGAAAGGAATAAGAAGTGTCCATCTGGGTCCTTATATTCCTGTATTCCTGTAAAAGTTACAGGTTTGTTAATAAGTATGGAGACACCCTTCATTTTAGATTTAGGATCAGTAGCATGAAAGGCTAAGTGATTAAACTTATTGGAAAGCTTAGGAATTTTATCATGTTTAACCTCTTGCCGTCCGCCCTGTCCCCAAAAAGGGTATAAAATTAATTTCAGTACAGCGCTGCATGACGGAATAAATGTCAGTCAAAGTACCGCAGCGCTGAATACTGAAAAATGGCCTGGATGTTGGGTAGGGAAGGACCGTATGGCCTCAATTCTAGCAGCATGAGAGGAGGGCAAGGAAGATGGGGGGGGCGAGGTCATAGAGTTGAGTGTAAAAGGTGCAAAATTGGGAAGCGATACTTGGCATATCAAAATGTTTAGTCCCATGTCTATCTGTAATTTGGGTGATGGTTCGAGAAGCCATCTGGCATTTCAGCGCCCTGGCCAGAAACTTGCCAGCTTTATTGCCGTGTTTGTAGTAAATTTTACAGTGAGCCACAAAAGCCTTCCTAATATTGGCCTGTAAGAGGTGAAGAAGATCAATATGGGCCTGGGATAATTGTGTTAGGTGAGACAGGGCTAGGGAACGTTTGTGGAGCTCCTCCAACTCAGCAATTCATGCTAGCAGGGCAGAGCACCGAGTCTTCCTTTGTTTGTATAGATGAGCCTAAATGCGGATGAATTCTCCTCTGATTACACTTTTATGAGCTTCCTAGATCATGAGCGAAGAGGAGCACGTGCCTTCACTTAGAGAAAAATATTCAGAAAGCTTGGTTTTGAGATGGGAGACATGGACAGCGTCCCCTAAGGCAGTAGAATTATGTTTCCAGATACAAAAATGTGTGATGTGTTGGGGTAATTGAATGGTCATGGAAATAGGAGCCTACTCAGAAGAACCATTGGCTCAATCGTGGCCTTCGTTAAGTTGGGCAGATCCCGTTGGGTGAGAAAAAAGTAATATAGTCTAGAATAACTAGAATGTGGGTGGGAGAAAAAAGTGAAATCCTTCACAATGGGGTTGAGAAATCTCTAAGTGTCATGGAGGTGTAGAGAAGTCAGGAGCCTCTTAATCAGGCACAACCATCGGAAGGGAATGGAAGATCTACCAGAAGAGGCATCAAATAGGGGGTTCAAGGGCACATTAAAATCACACCCTAAGTAGGGAGCAGAGCTTCCTAAAAAAGTGAATTTGTCAGACATTAGGACTGTAAATGTTAGTTATGATCACTGGGGTGTTGTTTAGTTTACCTTTCAGCAAGAGATAGCACCCCTCGGGATTGATCAATTGGCCGTCAAGTTGGAAATCAGTTCAAGAGGAGAATAGCATGGACACCCCCTTAGACTTAGAGCATGCAGACGTGGAATGGTAAACTGTGGGAAATTGTCGGTTATCTAGTTGGGAAATGGCATCTCCTCGAAAATGCGTTTCCTGAAGCAGTACTATCTGTGCTTTGTGCTGAGAGAAGGCTCTAAGGAATTGGGAATGTTTTCCCGGGATGTTTAAACCTTTGGTGTTGATAGATAAAAGTTTACAAGTGAGAGGGGCGGGGAGAATGGTGGGGCGAGGGGAAGTCATGACAGCACGTGGGGACGTAGAAAAAAAAGGAGGAGAGGAGAAAGATGAGTATGCAGAGGTAAGATAGTAGTGAGGAGAAAAGAGAGAAGACAGGAGGACAGATGGTAGTGGACGGGAGAAGAAAGAGGCCAAGGAAGAAGGGGTAGAGAGGGATGGGAAGTGGGGCTAAGATAATAGAGAAGACACAGACAAGGAGGGAAAGGAAGAACCTACAGAAATATACAACAACCCGCATCCTGCAGTAAAGTACACCCTGTAGTCGGCCACTGGGGGTACGAGTCCAGGGCGAGTAAACCGAGGGGATTTTCCAGCACCTGGGCTATGCCAATTTGGAATCTCGGCAGAGGAAATACGGGCAACCCCGTCACCCTGGGGGATCGGGCAGTGGAAGTCTAAGCGGTATATTGGACCACAGTTCAGATGGGGAGGTGAGGATCCCAACGTGGGACAGCCTCTCCAACCATTCCTGATGGAACTGAATTCTAAACTGCGGGTCATACGTAAACAATGTAGCATCACTTAATTGGGAGACAGTAGGTAACAATAACAAAACAAGATCAGGACTGAGGATATCCGGCACCCAGGGCAATTCGACAGTAGGAAGATCTGAGGGTTGAAGGGAGGGGCAGAAAGAGCAAGATGGAGAGGGAAGGCAAAACAGGGGTGGGTAAACCAAACGTGGGTTGTGAGAGACAGTGCACGGCAAGGTGCAGCCCTTGTATAATGGCATTACAAATAAGTTACATTAATGCATGCATAAACAAGAAAGGGACATTACATCTGTGGCACCATCTGGAGTTGCTCAGTGTAAGTCAAGGCTAGATGATTTGAGGAAAGAGAGAAAAAGAAAAAAAAAGGGGGGGAAGGGGGGAGGGACATAGTCGGGGCAATACAGCCATAACAGAGCAGTACGAAACTTGAGCTCTCCGTACAGCGACACCAAATTATACTAATAATAAACTACACATGCAATGTAGTAGGACAGAGAGAAGGCCATAGCTTTGCAGCCCTTTCTCTGACAGCGACCTCCGCTGCAATTATGCATTACCTTACGGCTAGACCAACTGGAAATGTCCATCTATAGGAGATGCCTGGGGAGCGGAGGATGTGTAGCAGGGGTCGGAGAGCCCTCCTGTGCTGCAAGGTGATATGCAAAAGATCTTGGAACAACTGTACCTCAGTGTCGTGGAGGAGAATACGTGGTCTTTCTCTTGCTCTACGGAGGATGTCTTCCTTTAAGCGAAAGTCCACAAGGCAGCATATCACGTCTCGCAGAGAGTCTGTATCCCTGCCTTTGGGTCGGAAGGCTTGATGGAAGTGTTCCATGGACACTGGTAATTCTGGTGGTCTGTTAAGCAGTTTGTTAAAGATGTGAAGCAGAGTGGGCTCCAAATGATCCTGTTCAATGGTTTCAGGAATGCCTCACACTCTGATGTTGTGGCGACGGCCCCTGATTATCAAGGTCTTCCAAGTGACGGTGCATCTCCAGCATACAAGCACTGTGCACATCCATCGTTTGCTGAAGGCACCTGATGGAGGAGGAGTGGTGTGACGTCTCATCTTCCACAGTTTGGAGACGGTTTGCCAGAGTATGGAGATCAGTTTTCAATGAAATCGCCACTGACAGGGTGGATTTGATATCCACGGCTATCGAGGTGAGGCCCGCTTTGCAGGGCATCTGGCCGATGAGATTTCAGAGTGGAGATGACTTGCATCTTCCAGGGACTCTCTGTCTGGGCTGCCGCTGGGAAAGTAAGCGGCCGAGGAAGATGGCGCCACATTCACCACGTGGCGTTCGGATGGCTGGGACTGAAAAAACTCTGGGAGGTTGCGGGTGAGTTGGGAGCCTGGATTCCGAGGAGCTTTGGTCATGGGGGTATTGCGCCCGGTCTTCCCCATAGTTTTAGGTTGTAGAAGCTCTGCTAGTAGCTGAAAATAGGGAGCCCAGGTGCTGGAGGAACGGTATTACGCGTCTATCTTGGTCGTGCGGCAAGCCACCCCCCCCCGGTGATACGTTTTATGTGATAAATTAACAGATTGGGAGTGATACCGGGCAAGCATTTTTGTATAATGTAACAATAGGATTTAAAAGTACACTAGACAACGGTGACAGTGAAATGGTAATACGGGGTGCAGTAAAGATACTAACTGCTAGGGATAGTAGCAAGGCAAAGAGAAAGTTATTATATCTCAATGCTCCATAAAAAGAACAGAATTTGATGTAGTCTTGTTCAAGTAATGTGGGAAGGGACATTTTGGGATATAATATGCCAATTGTAATGGGAAATAAGGAGGGGAAAAAAATTAAGAGGCAGCAGGAGGTATGAACAAAACAGCAAAAATAAAGATGTTATGTATCAATATACATCAAATTAGAAGTTTGGGTATGGTATATTTAGCAATATAACACCGACATGAATTAAAAGTTAAGTCTTTCAGGGGGTTATGGAAAAGTTAATCTTAACATTAAAAAAAGAGCTAATCATAGGGAAACAACAAATAATGTGAAATAAGTTTTTTTGTTGTTGGGCCAAAAGTGGTGGGGACAGCTGGAGCATATAAGGCAACAGTGGCAATAATAGTCAAGATTAAAGCTGACATATCTCGTGTTGAAGAGCAATTTTCCCCTTTTTTACGTATTTAAATTATGTTAGAATTGTTAAAAATGAAGTAAAATAAAATCATGTTCTGTTTTTTGGGGATTGGGGATTCCAATAGAACACAGCTTTACCTTTTTCACTTTGCTAATGTACTTTACTAGATAAACAGCCTTTACTTATTTCATAGGTCAATCCCTTCTATGTCAGGGTGTGACAGGGTGTCACCAGGAAATGAGGGGGTATTTTTCCAAGAAACTTTGAACCATTATAACAATCATTAAAACATTCACAGAGTTTTTAATGCTTCCAAATATATATTGACAGAAATGCAGAACTAGAAAAAAGTTTTTGCAGGTATCCACCATTTAACATCTCATACGGGGAAATATAAACATATTATACATAAAATATATATAAGAATCAAATGTGATCAAAATGGCTCTTTATTTCCTACGTATTTCTTTAAAAACAAGTAAATACTTTGTGCTTTGTCGTGCAGCAATTCTAACTCAGCAAGTCAAGTTTGACAGGCAGCACTACCTGTCAAATGTGCCCATTGAATTCAGTGGGCAATTCAAATGCTTGGCACACAGTTGTGGTGCGTTTTTTTTCTTTTCTTTTAATCCTTCTTAGGGTGAAAAAAAAGTCATTCAGGAGTTGACTGTATTGCCTTCTGAATGCCTGAAAACCACTGCTCAATTGCTCTCTGAAGAGCGATACCCCGTGGATTACTTATCAGAGGGACAGTAGAGCCTGCCGTCGGGTGAAAGAGACCTAATGGTATTATGCTATACGATATGATTCAGGACCCTCCAGAGCATGTTTTAGGTATTTTAAAATAAATACTTTTTTTTTTACTTTTAGTTATTAAAACTAGAGGTGCACCGAAATGGAAATTTTAAAACCGAAACAAAAGCGAAATAAAAATTGTCAGGCCCAAACCGAAACCGATACCGAAAATGTTTTTTATTTAAATTTTTTCAAAATGTTTAAATATTTTCTTTTTATTAATTTTTTTAAAAACTTTTAATTTTTTTATATTTTTATTTATTAATACATTTTTTATTAAATCATGTTTATTTTTTACTTTACTTTTAGGGGCTTCAGGGAAATATCAGGGGTCTAAACAGACCCCTGATATTTCCCTTTTAAAATAGAAAAAGAGATTGAGGAGCAGCGGCCAGCGGAGAGGAAAGAAAACAGGGATGCATCGATGTATGGGCAGGAAAATGGCACTTTCGGCATTATGCCAAAAGTGCAATTTTCGGCCAATATGTTTCGGAGGCCGATATATCGGTGCATCCCTAATTAAAACCCTATGCCCACAGTTACAGTACCCCTAGACAGTGGCGGACCTAATAGCCAAAGGGCTCTGGTGCAAGATTTTGTCACACTGGCCCCCGCTCCCCCCCCAGCGGTCTCTAATGTTGCAGTAGCGTGAGACTTACCATAGACCCTGCAGAGCACACCATAGATCCTGCATAGCCCAGATGAGACTCTCTATGGTGGGCTCTGCAGGGTCCCAGGTGGGCTGGTCTGGTCTGATCGTCGGGATGCCGCCACGGTACAGTTGATACCCATGTAAGAGGCCCCCCAGACCCCTCACATGGGTACCGGCCATACCCCCCATAAATGCGGTGTTCTATGAAAGGTTGTGACTACGTTGGAATGTGTGACCGGTGACGTGGTCACACGTTTTAACGTAATCCCGCCAAGTTTTTTGGCGGTGGAATGTGTGACAGCCAATAGGTGAAGCATTACAGCGATTTCCCAGCTGTTCCAGGGCAGATCGGCATCGCAAATCGCATGTGCAGGAGAACCGATCTGCCCTGAAACAGCTGATCGGTCCTGAAAAGTCACTTCTCTCCGACTGCGATCTTACATTCCACCGCACTCACAAAGTCGGATAGAAGTGAGATTTCAGGACCGATCAGCTGTTTAAGGGCAGAGGTAGTCTCAAACTTTGATTGAACAGAGGCCTGTCTGTAATCATTTAATCAGAGAAATAGATTATAATAGGGAACATTACAGTGTAATATTCCCCTTTATAATCCACTTGTCTAATTACATGAAAAAGCAGTACACAACTACTATCCAAGACCCTCTCCCCCCCCCCGGCGCTCGAACTTACCCAGCCAGAGGACCGCAGCCAGGGAGTTTTGATGTGTGCACTACTGGGGGCGGGGCTTGTGACACACACACGCCTCCTGTGACTCACCTCACCTCCTGCCGCTTGTTACTATGGACGCGGGGAGGTGAGTCACAGGACCCGCCCCCTCAATGAGAAGCCCGTCGGCAGTGCGGGGCCCCGGTGTTCGAACACCGAGACCGTGCACTGCCCCACATATTCCAGGGCCGGACCCAACTGAGGCTGTGGGGGTGCCCAGTACTGGACCCCACAGGGCCCCCCCACAGCCTCAGGCCCGGGCACCGGCTGCACCGGTGGTACTTCCGCCACTGCCCAGTGGAAGGCAAAAAAACCCCAATATAAAGCATGGTTTAATTAGCTTCAAGAAGGACACAAATTCCTTCCTGATTCCTTAGGGCAATCAGAAATTCCCTGGATCAGCAATCTCTGGTGTTTTTGTACTTATAAAATGTTAATATCTAGTTATATTCATGCTTATTTAGGAATGCATACAGCTATTTTGACCTAGATTCTTCAGTTCTGCCAATTATCCTGAATTGCAGGAAAATTAGTAGGGGAATTGACAGGGAAACTGAATAATCTAGGACTGGAGTGGGGACTTGGGTGCATATCACACGTAAGGTATGCAATTACATGAAAATGCAATTACTTTCTGCTCCAGTGCGTGTGGTAAGGCCCCCATATGATCAAAACCAATGCACTGCAGACCAGAATAAATGCACTGCAGACCGCAGACCAGAATAAATGCACGGCAGACCGCAGACCAGAATAAATGCACGGCAGATCACAGACCAGAATAAATGCAAGGCAGACCTCACACCGGAATATATGCACTGCAGACCTCACACCATAAACCAGAATAAATGCACGGCAGACCTCACACCAGAATAAATGCATGGCAGACCTCCACTTCTGAGATCTATTTTATGACCAAATAACTGTTGTTTTCTATGTGCCTGCTTTTATGTTAAGTCCAAATCTGCTGTCAGTTTTAATAGCAGCTTAAAATAGCTGGCCCAGCAGTGCAGCAATATATGTGGTAATAATCACTGGTTCCCATACACATTTTCTTACTTTGTAGCACATGCCCGGATCGCACTGGACCGGATTAATTTGTCAAACATTTCTAACATATCCTGCTACAGAGAGGAGCGGAGAGAGAGAAGTAAATATTTTATGTCTGCCAGAGATGACAGATTAGTGGTAGAAGTATACGTTTCTAATGACAAGGAGGGCACAGTAGCAGGCTGTAACGTAGCTGAGGGCTGAGTAGAGAAGTTATCAGATGCTTTAGAGCGTTTGCTCTTTGCAGGGCTGTGTGTGGTAGGGGACTCAGGTGGAGATGACTCACCCTGTTGTTGTGTCAGCTGTGAAGGAGCAGGAGAGATGCAGTTACTAATGGATCCGCCAGACCGAGGAGAGTGGGTCCTGTCAGAGGAAGAAAAAATGTAGAAATGTCACCAGCACACCAATCCTTTTAAAATAGCAAAAGCTTCATTTATTGAAGTTTTTTGTCATATGACCAAACAAGCGCTTTCGGGACCGCGCAGGGTCCCTTCATCAGGCTTTAGCCTGATAAAAATCAGTCAGCTTCTGCGGTTTGTGAAGACCTTTACCCCTCTTTGTCATCGTGACTGACACTGCTGAATCATAGGGGGATCGCAGGGAGACAGATGGGTGAGACGAGCTGCAAATTGGTGTGAAGATCGCCACTTTTAGGGCTTAGACGAGGAGACCTAATTCACATAGCGGCCATCACGCTCGGCGGCCGGACACGCCCCTTTTCTAATATTTTTTATTTATTTATATTTTTTTATTTTGACGAGTTATCATCATGAACAACGCTGGACGTAGTGGTTGACCCTGAATTTATGTTGGTGGATCAATTTTTTTTTTTTTACAATAAAGGACTTGTCAAAAAGCCTTTGTTGCGTTTTTATTCAATTAAAGGATTTTTATTAAAAGTCTGGACTTTTTAAAATTTGATTTAACTCTTTAGTGAATAGGTAGGGGTAGAAGTACCCCTTACTCATTCACATGGGGGGTGGCACATCTGCTTGTCCCT
>NW_017308302.1:129272-130051 GCF_000935625.1 Nanorana parkeri | reverse complement strand
TTTTTTAAAGGATTACCCTGATGTGAAAAAGCACCCCCCTCCCCACACCCCCTCAACCAACACCCCAGGGCTTGTGGGGAAGAGGCCCTTGTCCCCACTGGCACGGGGACAAGGTGCTTTTCCAGGGGCGACCCTCCCAGTGCCGAGGGCATGTGGCCTGGTATGACAGGGAGGGGGGGTGCTCACTCGTCTCTCCCTTTTCCTGCCCTGCCAGGCCTGGGTGCGGATCAAGGGTCTGGTTGGGAATTTTAGGTGGAACCCCCTATCTTTTTTCCCCAATTTTTGGGGTGGGGTTCCTCCTTAAAATTCCTACCAGACCTTAAGGGCCTGGTATTCACACACTTTTTTAAAAATTTTAACTTGGGGTCCCTCCTAAAATTCCTACCAGACCTAAATGGCCAGGTATGAATTTTGTGGGGAACCCCACACTTTTTTTCTTTTTCTTTTAAACGGGGTCCCTACTAACTTTCCTACCAGACCTAAAGGGTCTGGTATGTTTTTTTTTCTTCTTCTCTGTAAATTGTTTTTTATTATTTTCTTAACTTTTTACAATTTTTCTTTTTTATACATTTATTTACATTTTTCTCTACTCTGCTCACTATCTTGGAGGTAGCCAGCAGAATAGCTGAGCCAAATACCGCTCGGCGGAATTTAACTATGTACTCACTGCCGTTCAGCCCCTATGTGAATAGGGGCAAACGGCAGCAAGTAAACTGCCAGAGATTCGGCTCAGCCGATCCAGATTTTGGATCGGCTGAGTTGAACTCCTTCTGCATTTC
>NW_017308302.1:127910-128154 GCF_000935625.1 Nanorana parkeri | reverse complement strand
ACGAGTTATCATCATGAACAACGCTGGACGTAGTGGTTGACCCTGAATTTATGTTGGTGGATCAATTTTTTTTTTTTTACAATAAAGGACTTGTCACAAAGCCTTTGTTGCGTTTTTATTCAATTAAAGGATTTTTATTAAAAGTCTGGACTTTTTAAAATTTGATTTAACTCTTTAGTGAATAGGTAGGGGTAGAAGTACCCCTTACTCATTCACATGGGGGGTGGCACATCTGCTTGTCCCT
>NW_017308302.1:104675-127575 GCF_000935625.1 Nanorana parkeri | reverse complement strand
GGGGGGTGGGCACACACTTTTTTAAAAATTTTAACTTGGGGTCCCTCCTAAAATTCCTACCAGACCTAAATGGCCAGGTATGAATTTTGTGGGGAACCCCACACTTTTTTTCTTTTTCTTTTAAACGGGGTCCCTACTAACTTTCCTACCAGACCTAAAGGGTCTGGTATGTTTTTTTTTCTTCTTCTCTGTAAATTGTTTTTTATTATTTTCTTAACTTTTTACAATTTTTCTTTTTTATACATTTATTTACATTTTTCTCTACTCTGCTCACTATCTTGGAGGTAGCCAGCAGAATAGCTGAGCCAAATACCGCTCGGCGGAATTTAACTATGTACTCACTGCCGTTCAGCCCCTATGTGAATAGGGGCAAACGGCAGCAAGTAAACTGCCAGAGATTCGGCTCAGCCGATCCAGATTTTGGATCGGCTGAGTTGAACTCCTTCTGCATTTCGGCTCAGCTGAACATGCAGAGCATGTTCACTTCGGCTCAGTTATTCACTCGGCTGCCTTCGGCAGCTTAGTGAATAACCCTCCTTGAGGTATGCATAGAAAGACACCAAGGCCGCTCACAAGGAAACATTACATTGCCTATGGAGCTGAGCAAGCCCTAACCATTACTTCCTGCTAACAAGTCATTCATAGATATTCAGGACCTTAGAATGTCAGTTACATATTATAACATTTCTGTAAATCAATATTTAAAACAACCTTGCTTTGCAGTTACTTTAACTGCTCTGTAACTAGCCCAAAGTACACCACATAATACCAAAAGCTGAGTCTGCAATGTTGTTGAAAACATATAAAAGGATAAGACGTCACACGGACATAACATAACTGCTGGTTATCTGGGTAATTCTACATTATAGCTCTCAATGATGTCAAAGTTACTATTACCGTTTAATAATGAAGTACATATTAGTAATGTATAAAGATCTTGCATAGCATGGATACATCTGCCTACAATATTCTGTATTTTTATGATACTTTGACATCCAATCCATATATTATACACATGTAAACGCATCCTGAGAAGGCAAAAAAACATTTTATCATGAAGATATGAAAGGTAAAAATATGTTCCTGTCTGGTGACCCATCGTTAACAAAAGGAAACCATTAGAGGTCATTTCTCTATAGATTCCCAGATAGCAGTTATCACCTGACAGCGGTTCTATTACTTCTCCACCGTATTCAAAAGTGAAAAAAACACTGTCATCTGTCCCTAGATATGCTGCATTCTGGGATTCCTCAAGAAACAACCTACGGATTTGTGTGGCAGGAATCCCAGGTGTCCCCGTTCAGATGCGGCCACTGTACCCATACAAGTTATTGACAACGACCACATCTGTCAGTGACAGTCCACATGTATCATACATGATATGATTACATGCGGTTTGGGATAGCTGATTGTCATTGTCCTGGTATTACATTGGGGGGGGGGGGCCAACACTTTTTTAAAAATTTTAACTTGGGGTCCCTCCTAAAATTCCTACCAGACCTAAATGGCCAGGTATGAATTTTGTGGGGAACCCCACACTTTTTTTCTTTTTCTTTTAAACGGGGTCCCTACTAACTTTCCTACCAGACCTAAAGGGTCTGGTATGTTTTTTTTTCTTCTTCTCTGTAAATTGTTTTTTATTATTTTCTTAACTTTTTACAATTTTTCTTTTTTATACATTTATTTACATTTTTCTCTACTCTGCTCACTATCTTGGAGGTAGCCAGCAGAATAGCTGAGCCAAATACCGCTCGGCGGAATTTAACTATGTACTCACTGCCGTTCAGCCCCTATGTGAATAGGGGCAAACGGCAGCAAGTAAACTGCCAGAGATTCGGCTCAGCCGATCCAGATTTTGGATCGGCTGAGTTGAACTCCTTCTGCATTTCGGCTCAGCTGAACATGCAGAGCATGTTCACTTCGGCTCAGTTATTCACTCGGCTGCCTTCGGCAGCTTAGTGAATAACCCTCCTTGAGGTATGCATAGAAAGACACCAAGGCCGCTCACAAGGAAACATTACATTGCCTATGGAGCTGAGCAAGCCCTAACCATTACTTCCTGCTAACAAGTCATTCATAGATATTCAGGACCTTAGAATGTCAGTTACACATTATAACATTTCTGTAAATCAATATTTAAAACAACCTTGCTTTGCAGTTACTTTAACTGCTCTGTAACTAGCCCAAAGTACACCACATAATACCAAAAGCTGAGTCTGCAATGTTGTTGAAAACATATAAAAGGATAAGACGTCACACGGACATAACATAACTGCTGGTTATCTGGGTAATTCTACATTATAGCTCTCAATGATGTCAAAGTTACTATTACCGTTTAATAATGAAGTGTATATTAGTAATGTATAAAGATCTTGCATAGCATGGATACATCTGCCTACAATATTCTGTATTTTTATGATACTTTGACATCCAATCCATATATTATACACATGTAAACGCATCCTGAGAAGGCAAAAAAACATTTTATCATGAAGATATGAAAGGTAAAAATATGTTCCTGTCTGGTGACCCATCGTTAACAAAAGGAAACCATTAGAGGTCATTTCTCTATAGAGTCCCAGATAGCAGTTATCACCTGACAACGGTTCTATTACTTCTCCACCGTATCCAAAAGTGAAAAAAACACTGTCATCTGTCCCTAGATATGCTGCATTCTGGGATTCCTCAAGAAACAACCTACGGATTTGTGTGGCAGGAATCCCAGGTGTCCCCGTTCAGATGCGGCCACTGTACCCATACAAGTTATTGACAACGACCACATCTGTCAGTGACAGTCCACATGTATCATACATGATATGATTACATGCGGTTTGGGATAGCTGATTGTCATTGGATGGATCTATCCTGCATCCAGTAACAATCATCTGTCCCAAACCGCATGTAATTGCCTCATATACAACTACCTGTGGTCTGCTACTTACACATGTTGCCGGTGTCACCCGGTCATTAACTTGAATGGGTACACAATCTGTATGGACACACCCGGGATTTCTGCCACCAGAATCTGTGTATACTGTACTTGCCGCATGAATCCCTGAATGCAGAAAAGTCCTCCTATGAATGGGGCTTTACACTCTGATTCTTCAATCTTCTTTAGATTTACACCAACTATGTAGTACAAGGGCCCTCCTGGGTGGATATACATTGGATTGTTTGGGTAGACCTAACATTAGTTAGTATACATTTACTTCTCATGTAAGAACAATACTTCCCATGTATGAACAATACTCCCCATGTAAGAACAATACTTCCCATGTATGAACAATACTCCCCATGTAAGAACAATACTTCCCATGTATGAACAATACTCCCCATGTAAGAACAATACTTCCCATGTATGAACAATACTCCCCATGTAAGAACAATACTTCCCATGTATGAACAATACTCCCCATGTAAGAACAATACTTCCCATGTATGAACAATACTCCCCATGTAAGAACAATACTTCCCATGTATGAACAATACTCCCCATGTAAGAACAATACTTCCCATGTATGAACAATACTCCCCATGTAAGAACAATACTTCCCATGTATGAACAATACTCCCCATGTAAGAACAATACTTCCCATGTATGAACAATACTCCCCATGTAAGAACAATACTTCCCATGTATGAACAATACTCCCCATGTAAGAACAATACTTCCCATGTATGAACAATACTCCCCATGTAAGAACAATACTTCCCATGTATGAACAATACTCCCCATGTAAGAACAATACTTCCCATGTATGAACAATACTCCCCATGTAAGAACAATACTTCCCATGTATGAACAATACTCCCCATGTAAGAACAATACTTCCCATGTATGAACAATACTCCCCATGTAAGAACAATACTTCCCATGTATGAACAATACTCCCCATGTAAGAACAATACTTCCCATGTATGAACAATACTCCCCATGTAAGAACAATACTTCCCATGTATGAACAATACTCCCCATGTAAGAACAATACTTCCCATGTATGAACAATACTCCCCATGTAAGAACAATACTTCCCATGTATGAACAATACTCCCCATGTAAGAACAATACTTCCCATGTATGAACAATACTCCCCATGTAAGAACAATACTTCCCATGTATGAACAATACTCCCCATGTAAGAACAATACTTCCCATGTATGAACAATACTCCCCATGTAAGAACAATACTTCCCATGTATGAACAATACTCCCCATGTAAGAACAATACTTCCCATGTATGAACAATACTCCCCATGTAAGAACAATACTTCCCATGTAAGAATAATATTTCTCATGCAAGAACAATACTTTGCATGTAAGAACAATACTTCTCATGTAAGAACAATATTTCCCATGTAAAAACAATACTGCTCATGTAAGAACAATACTTCCCATGTATGAACAATACTCCCCATGTAAGAACAATACTTCCCATGTATGAACAATACTCCCCATGTAAGAACAATATTTCCCATGTAAGAACAATACTCCCCATGTAAGAACAATATTTCCCATGTAAGAACACTACTTCTCATGTAAGAACACTACTTCCCATGCAAGAACAATACTTCCCATGTAAGAACAATACGTCTCATGTAAGAACAATACTTACCATGTAAGAGCAATACTTCCCATGTAAGAACAATACTTCTCATGTAAGAACAATACTCCTTATGTAAGAGCCATACTTCCCATTTAAGAACAATACTTCTCATGTAAGAACAATACTTCTCATGTAAGAACACTACTTCTCATGTAAGAACACTACTTCTCATGTAAGAACACTACTTCTCATGTAAGAACACTACTTCTCATGTAAGAACACTACTTCTCATGTAAGAACACTACTTCTCATGTAAGAACACTACTTCTCATGTAAGAACACTACTTCTCATGTAAGAACACTACTTCTCATGTAAGAACACTACTTCTCATGTAAGAACACTACTTCTCATGTAAGAACACTACTTCTCATGTAAGAACACTACTTCTCATGTAAGAACACTACTTCTCATGTAAGAACACTACTTCTCATGTAAGAACACTACTTCTCATGTAAGAACACTACTTCTCATGTAAGAACACTACTTCTCATGTAAGAACACTACTTCTCATGTAAGAACACTACTTCTCATGTAAGAACAATACTTCCCATGTAAGAACAATACTTCCCGTGTAAGAACAATACTTCTCATGTAAGAACAATACTTCTCATGTGAGAATAATACAACATGAAGTGTGTACTGGTATCTCTTAAGTTAACTAAAAAACTTTGGAATAAAGAAGCAATATTGAATGCTTTGTGGTGAGAACACTGTGGCCACATCAAGCATGTATGATGCATGTTTTTCATACACCTTCCCCCCCTGTGCTTACAGGGGGGAAAAAAAATTCACAAATCTCAATGAAATCAATGATGGGGAATGTGCGTAGGTTAGAGAAATCATTTAGTGAATACATCTTAACATGCACATTCCTTCATGCAATGGGAAGAATAAAACGGGAGCAGACAAGTGTCTGCAGTAACCAATTAGTTTGTCTCTTCAGTTTGTTTAGTTAAGATTTGAAAATGAGAGATAGAAACTGATTGGTTGCCATGCACAGCTGCTCCAAGTGTTGTCTGCTCCAGTTTTGATAAATTCCCTTCACCTACGCGCACTCAGGTATCAGTAAGCAATTCAAGTGAATGGAACTAGAAAGTTAACGCCCAAAGACATCCCAGTTCATGTTCATTGTAAAATGATGCAGCGTTGTGATTTTAGGACCTGCCCATGTAGACATTTTTTGTTTGCTTCTGACATCATGTTAGGCATTTTTAGGATGGATTTGCAATGTAGTGTCTGAATCTTGAATTGAGGAATGATTAGCTGACCTGAATGTGTTCTCTCTGGAGAAGAGGCTATTAAGGGGGTGACATGATCACCATGTATAAATACATAAATGGTCCATAGAGTGAGCTTGGTGCCAAATTATTCACGTTAAGGTCACTGCAAAGAACAAGGGGGCACTCTGCGTCTGGAGGAAAAGAGGTTTAACCTTTGCATATGGAAAGCATTCTTCAGTTAGAACTGTGAAAATGTGGAACCGACTCCTCCAGGAGCTAGTTCTAGCTAGCTCAGTTAATAGTTTAAAAAAAACATCTGGATGTATTCTTAAATGCACAGAATATTACTGGATATTAAGTTCTTATAGGTATATAAAGCATCAGAGATTGTTGATCCAGGGAATATTCAATTGCCTTATGGGATCGGGAAGGATTTTTTTTCCCCGTTGGAGCAAATTGAACCATGCTTTATACGGGTGGTTTCTTTGCCTTCCTCTGGATCAGGGGGTAGCTCTGGGCATAGTGTTATCTTTAGGCTTTTCTTCTTTTTTTTTTTTCTCCATATCTCTATAGGTTGAGCTCAATGGACTTGTGTCTTTTTTCAACCTGACTAACTATGTAACTATGTAATTATGCACATTCACATCAGTCCCTGCCCTCCAGGAGCTTACAATCTAGGTCTCTATTATTGATAACCCTGGCCTTGGTGCAACCCAGCCCCTCTGAGTTCTGCCAAGCCCACTGAAAACTGTGACTTCTGGCCCATTTAGTTGCAGAGTGATACATTCCCTGCCCTGCAGCTTTACATCACAAAGGGGAGGGGGATGCCACCACCATAAACTGCCGCCAATGAATGGGCTGGTAGAGAAATGGTGGCAATCACGGTTTTGAGCAGGCTGGGTGAACTCTATTGAACTGGATTTGCACCAAGCCCACGCTCATCACTAGTCCCTTACTAGGGGCCAATTTTAGACAGGATCCAATCGTTTTCTTTTCTTATTATTTATGTACAATAATGATAAGTAAAACAGCATTTTTGCTATTTCTGTTAATCAAGTAAATTTATTTCATATTTATCATGTTCAGGCTGCAGTGGTGTTATGTGCAAGGTCTGTGTTATGTGAAGTCTCTCTCATTTATAGTTGTTGTACTAAAATCAGACCTGTATGATCTATAGGAGGGAGATGCTCGTCCTCCTTTCTTCTATCAAGGGAATCAGGTTGAGAGTGATAGTGTGTGTTACGTTAGCAAAATGAATGTTCACTCAGCTTAATGAATAGGATGAAGTTGTGTTCATTTCAATCTTTCCATTACTTGCCGGCAGGGCGCGTGTCTATGGTAAATTTCACCTATTGCAAATCCTGAAATTGCGCCATTGTCCAAACATCTGTCACCCCAGTTCTGCTACACCCAGACACACACACACACACACACACACTAGAATTGCTGGGCCTGTAAGGTTGTTGCAGTATAAGGAATGTACAGCACAGTGTACAGAATGAGGCAATGCGGAATATAACATGTACAACAACAAGGTGTCTAGATGAGGCAGCATGGACTAGGGAACGTACAGCATGGCATATACAATTAGGTGTTGTGGAATAGGGAATGTACAACATGGCATATTGAATGAGATGGAGTGTTATAGGGAATGTACAGCATAACATATACTGTAGAGTAAAGCAGTATGGAATAGGGAGTGTACAGCATGGTATATAGAATGAGGCAGTGAGGAATAAGGAACGTACAGCATGACATAAAGACTATGCAGGAGTTGAATAGGGAGCATGCTAAGATGCACTTCTCGTTGGTCAGCACGGTCAGGTGACTATGCTGACCAATGAGTGCTTGCCATTGGTGAGTGTTATCTGAAATACTAAGTGCTAGGCTGCGGTGCCCTGTACAGTGTACAGATCATACACCAGCAGCCACAGAGGGGAATGGCCGTTCAATTAAAGGTAAGACCACCACAGGGGAAGAGGGGGCACATACATGGGGGTAATTCCACTACATGTTGCAAACTATATCGTAAGTCCATTTTTATACAAAATGTTTTAAAGTGAACCTGTCAAGTCCTACATATTAATCTAATATTAGCAAATGTAGGACCTTGTGTTGTTTCCAAGCACTTTATTATTATTATTATCATTATTATTATTATTTGTTATTTAAAAAAAACAATTGCAGCTCTTCAATGTCATCACGTACAATGCAGGACGAGTGGTGCATTGAAGTCAATGACACCACAGCCACGCCCCCCGCCAGCAGTGTGATCGCTGCCACCCGAACGCATGGCACATTAGTGCCTGCGTTCTGATCTAGTGCAATCTGCAAAAAATGCCGCATGCACTACTTTTTGCAGATCGCACTGGACCGGAACGCAGGCACTGATTGCAGTGGGTGGGGGGCGTGGCTGCGGTGCCATTGACTTCAATGCACCGCCATGCCCACTCCAGCCCCAAAACAAAGTGGGCCGGGTTGCGTTGGCTCTGGAACGCACTCTTTATAGAGGGACTGGGCCCGTTGAGGGCCTGTTCACGCGATCTAGTGCGTTCCCCACACAGTCACATGGGTTGAACGCACTGGATCACATAAACAAAGGCTCCCTGCGTTCTGGAGAGGGAGGGGGCTTAGTGGTTCCATTCATGTCAATGGCACTGCAAACATTGGGGGGGGGGGGGGGGATTTATCAAAACTGGAGCAGACTAAAACTGGAGCAGTTGTGCATGGCATCCTATCAGATTCTCTCCTCAGTTTGTTCAATTAACATTTGAAAATGAGAGAGAGGTGGTGATTGGTTGCCATGCATGGCTGCTCCAGTTTGTCTGCTCCTCTTTTGAAAGATTCCCTTCACTGAGTTCTAGTGCAGTGCAATCACCACACAAAATTGCATGCCTGATTTTCTGCGATCACACCGCACTGGAACACAGGGCATTGAGGTACCACATGTTCCAGTGTGGGTGGGAGGCATGTCTACAGTGCTATTGACATAAATGGAACCACCATGCCCCCTCCCACCTCAGAAAACATGGAGACTTTAATTATGTGCTCTATTATGTACATCCCAGGATGAACGCACTGGATAGAGTGAATAGGCCCAGAGTAATAAACACACCTTTATAAGGTTGTTCTGGGCACTGTTCTGCCATACCTGCCCGATAGTTACCCTACTTCTTACCATCCTGCTCTAGCACTCTACTCCTGGTTGTCTTTCCTCTCTGTCTCCTGGCTCTCTCTCCTCTCTCTCTGTCCTGGCTGTCTTTCCTCTCTCTCTTGTGGCTATCTCTCCTCACTCTCTCCTGGCTGTCTCTCCTCACAATTCAAATTCAATTCAATTCAAATAAGCTTTATTAGCACGACCAAATAGATTTTAGCATTGCCAAAGCTGGGGACCTCGAGACAGCCTTCTGGGGAACCATGTGGTGCCTGTTTACAGCCCCGACCCACACATCTCCACTTCCTGAGACCTTCTGCACCCCTCCAGAGACACTCGGTAGCCCTCCTGAGACCCTCTGCCCAAGATATCAGGCCGTCAACCTGGAACATAGTGGCAGCACAGAGTATGTAAAACAATTCATATACTATTATTATGCATTGCTGTATAATGTATTGCTGGGATTTGTACTCCTTTACAGCCGGTGGTATTCTGCAGTGCTGTGTAATGTATTGCTTGGATTTGTAGACCTCTATAGCTGGTGGTAATCTGCATTGCTGCATAATTTATTGCTGCTTAATGGACCTCTGTGGTGGATCAGTGTCTTTAGATCGGCTTCTGTGCTCTCTTCTTTTGGTGCTGTGGCACCCATCCTGACCCACCACGGGGGTGAGGCTTGAAATCACTTCATTCAAATCTCTCCTCCATGACAGATTAGAAGGGGCACCAACGGGAAAATAGAAGCAAACCCAGAAGCCGCTCCTTAATTAACAAAGCAGCACTAGAGAATGAGGCGATTTGAAGCCTCACCCCTGCAGTGGATAAGGAGGGGCACCGCCGTGACAAAAGAAGAGAGCCCAGAAATGTAGGGTGGCAGCGGGGTGGAGGAGGGGGGGTGGCAGTGTTGGGTGTTGCTGAATGAAAAACTTATCAGCGGGGGGAGGGGGAGTGCAACTCTGAGCCTTTGCCCCGGGTGACGGAATAACTAACTTCGCGTCTGAATATGACAGAGATGAGCCCACACTTTTATAGTGAGGGGACTGGATTATCCATTCCTGATTATTAGCTTTTGTGGCTTAGCTGACCAGAGACAAAGGCTAAGCAGTGCATAATGAATTGTTCCTAATTTCTGTCAGAATCTCACAATCCTATTAACTGATAGTTTGTGATGCAGCCCCAATGCAAATCCTTCCAATCCCACTCAAACCTGAGATTGAGGTGAAACTAATCCCTAAAAACATCATGGCATCATCACCAGGTATCATTGTAATCAAAAATCAAAACTGCTGGTTTAAAAATATTAAAACCAATTTTTGAAACTTCATTATCATATTAAAGTTTAAAGTGGATTTAGATCTGCTTTAAGGTGAAAGTAAAGTAATTTTTTTACCCTGGCAGGTAGGGTTGCTATGACAGAAGACTTTGTATGTCTCTTCTATCATAATTGTTTCTCCATGCCTGCTAGCGTTTGTGTATACTAAGCAACGCATGGACAGCAAAGTTACGTACCAAAATGAAGTAACATTATCCTGGCACAGCCTATAAAGAGGTTGAAAACCCTGAACCCAGAAGGAGAAACAGAGAAGATGAGCGTGCTGGCGACGGAGTGAAGTGCTGATATCACAACACAGGAGGAGATTGCTTGCAAGGTAGGTCTGCCACAATGAACCAATATGCTTTTCATACTAGCACGTTATGGTACTCACCTCCTGAGGGTCCAGAATTTCACTTTTGCATTGCCATTTTATTACCACTTTAAGTAGTGTGAGGCTGCCCTCTGCTATCTAGTAACTTAGCTTATCTTATAAGATGTGCAAATTTCAGATAACATATTAAAGGGGCATGATGTCAAATCTCTGAGTTCTTGAACCTGTAAACTGGGAAAACAAAACTGATCATACAGAACACTTTTGATCTGCAAAGGTAAGAGTGACACATATACAGGTAGTTGCTTTTTTACACATGCATGCAAGGACCAAACTTGATTAGATAATTATTTTTGTTTGATACCCAAAGCCAGGTATATGTTTCATACATATATAGCTAGGTCACAAAGCATTGCTAAATATGCAAGAGTGTCTGCCATATTGCCAACACTTTGAAATGTTCTGCAATGCTAGACTGATTACATATTAACTATCATTTACAATGGTTTCAAAATATATATTTAACACTTCCTTGTTCAAAAGTGGCAGACGGGGGCGGGGAGAAGGCAGGGAAGAGGCAGAGCGGGAGGGGGGCCAAGTTGCTGCACCATGGGCCTCTGGGTTGTACTTGCCCCCTGGGCTAAAATTTCCCAGTCAGCCCCTGCTTGTTTCCATGCCTTATTTTGCATATAATGAAACTTGTGAACTGTAACATTTTAGACAAGTCATGTATTAATAATTTAATAATTGGGGTAAAGTTTAAATTTAAAAAAAGCTGCATAAAAACATCCCGATTTGGTACCTACAATAAATATATACAGTTTGAGACTTGAAACTTTAAGCTAGACTTAAACACTTGGACAATTTGAAATCAAAAATTCCACATACTGTAAGTATGAAACTTGACCATAGAGACCAATCAGGGTTTAGCTTTCCTTCTTTCATTTTTAAAGAAATGAAATAAAGGAATCAAAGTAGTCACTACTGTCTATTGGCAACTTCTCCACCTTGTGGACACAACTTTCACCGATAAAGATTGTATCCATTTTTTTGTAAGTTAGCAAGATGATTATAGGATTACATGATAAGCCATATTCATATATTTATGTATTTGATCATATAATGTTTGATGAAATCCTGCAAATCCTACTTTTGTACTGTATGTGTAAAATATATATTGCACAGAAGTTAGGAGTGTTGCATTTATTGTGCAAGTATCATTAACTTGTGCTTTCTGTGAATGATTGTGTTAGAAAAATATGTATGTGTTGGGGGGAGGGGGGTCTTAAGGGTGCATATCTCATCATAATATAAAGGAATTCTTGTTTACCAAGGTGAATATCTCATTACATGATACATACATTTTGACCATGTCCAGCAGTGTGCAACATTGTTACTGATGGGATTTGTTAGGAATGTTCTCAATTTGGTGCATGCAGTTAGTTTTTTTATTGTGAAAAAGGGTAAATAAAAAGGGTAAGCATACAATGTCCTCATCTATTGACAAACACTCAGCGATCAGCCCTGATTGCTGAGAGCTTGTAAGCCGCTCTCGATCCTGACTTCTCCGCCTGTCACAGGAGGCTGACCAGGGTGGTGCGGGAAGAGAGCTTGGTCTCCTGTGGCAGCTGACTGCTGACTCCTCCCCAGCACTGTTCAGCATCCCAAGCTGTCTCCTCCTCACATCGCCCAGTTCGGCCTCTTGAAAGCTTCTCTTCTCTCCACTGGACGCTGGTCTGTGTCCCCTCAGTTCCCCACTGCCTCTGCCAACACAGGAAGGGGAAAGCAGCGGACATCGGAGGGGACACAGACCTTCATCCAGCAGGGAGGAGAGAAGGCTAGAGATGCACCGAGATTTCAGCTGGATTTTCGTACGTTATGGTACTTTTGCCATTTTGCCCAAAGTACCATTTTCATCTGAAATGTTTCGGTGGCCAAAATTTTGGTGCATCGGTAACAAAAATTATTCATAAAATGCATGCCATGGTGTGTGTTTGGGTGCCCCACAAAGTGATTCCTGCATCACACTACAGAGAGAACTCAATAATTTAAAGAGAAGCCAGCCAAAGCCAATGACACCAAATGCACATTTGTAAATACACATTGCTGTGGTTTATAATGTGCTTTTATTTTTTATTTGTTTTCACTTAAAGTAGTGACTGTGATAAGGCCATACCACTGCTTTATAAATGGGGTCTTAAATCTTACCTCAAGTGGCTTTAATGTGGGCTAACCCCACTTTTGGAATTATAGTTCATTCCTTCAAACTGATATTTTAGCAGTAAAGTAAAACATTAAATACAATGTAATTATTGCATTTCAAAACAAAAAGCTATTCATTTTTTGAGGCTTGGTAAACTGCACTTTTTGTAAAATTCATGGAATATTTTAACCACTTGAAGAGTGGTGTACACCCCTTTCCTGGCCAGGCCATTTTTCAGAATTCAGAGCTGCGGTACTTTGACTGACATTTATTCTGTCATGCAACACGGTACTGAAATGAATTTTATACCATTTTTTGGGGACAGATAGAGCTTTCTTTTGGTGGTATTTAATCACCACTGGGGTTCTTATTTTTTACTATATTAAGGAAAAATTAATGAAATTTCTTTTACATTATGTTATAATACAATTATTATTACCCACTTTTTTGGTAAAATATAAAAGACGCCGTCACATCGGGTAACTAGACACCAAACATGTCAAGCTTTAAAATTTGTGCGCAGCTGGGAAATCACAAAAAAACTACCATGCCCAAAATTGACCATAGGTGACGCTTTAAAAGCTTTTACCACTCATCAATTTAGTGTTATCAGTGGTTGATGGCTCAAGAATTATTGTTCTCACTGCGACGTTCGCGGCGATATGCAACATGTGCGGCATAATGGGCACAATCATCATTTTCGCACGTATGCACATGTTTGCATGCGTGTATGTATGGGTGGGGACTTTTATAAAAAAAAAAAATGTTTTATTCTTTTTCATGTGTGACTTTAAATTGTTTTTGCAACTTTATTTTTTTCTTATTTTTTTTCACTTAACTTTATTTTTATTACATAGGGGGCTAATAAATCCCCTTATGTAATAGCAAAGAGGATGTGACAGGTCCTCTTTATGGAGACATCAGGGGTCTCCAAGACCCCTAATGTCACCTAGGAACCCCCAAAGAAGCTGATGAAGCAGAGATCTCCTTTATCAGCTTCTTTCAAGCTTCTGAATTTGGAGAGTGACACAAGAATGCAGAAGTGATGTAATACCCATCACTTCTGCATTCTGACAATGGAGAGGGGACCGGAGGGAGATCATGTACCAATCTCCCTCTGATCCCCTGTCACAGAGCCCAAATGCTGGTCCCGGGCTCGCACCAGGCACAGCGGAGCTCGGGACCACCGGAGGGGGGGCTGCGAATGAGGGGGGGTGCATGATCGGCACGATATACAGGCATTTTGCCTGTTTTTACATTTTGGCACTTTCCGGGCGTGCGCGAGTGGGCGTGGCTGACGGGACGTTTAAAAACGCCTGCTCAGATCTAGGAAGCTCCCAGCCGGCTGGTTATTTAGAACGGCCGGCCGGGAGGCAGTTAATGAAAACTATATGGAACATGTGTTTACCATTTCCAAACCTTAAACCAAAAGTTAATTTCAATGTCAAGTAAAGATGTATAGTGTTGCTTTTTATATGAGCTGGTATATTGCTGACAAGAAATGAAAGCTTTATTTTTATGATAACACATAAGTTTATCACTTTATTGGCTTGTAAAACAATGTACGGGTTACATATCAGAAACATTTTATGGCTGGGTACTATATTTCTTATTCATGTCTTTTTAGTACGTAGAGCAGTGGTGCTCAGGTTACCCAAGTGCAACCCCTAACATCAACAAAATTCAGTTTTTTCTCAGAAGACTGCAAGATACTGTTGGCATTTTACATTTGGTATCCAGAGACTATCTAGCATACAAAAGTAGATGTTCTGAGATTACAGCCATACTATAGTAGATGGTCAGATGCTGCAGTCTTGGTCAGGACATAGTCAGAGACCGGACATACTACAGTAGAATGTCTGCAGTCATGCTACATTGTACGGGCTAGCCGAAGCATCAGCCGAAGCTACGGCCAGATCATTCGGCAGCTTCGTGAATAGACCCCTGTGGATATGCTACTGTAGATAGTCAGAAACTACAAGTTTGCTGCAGGAGATGGTCAGTAGACATGTGCGATTCGTTTCGTTACGAATCGAAATTCGTACGAATTTTCCTGAAATTCGTAGATTCGTAAGCATACGAAATCCGAATTGCAGTTTCTGAATTATATCCGAAATACGAAATTCCGTTAACGAATTTCGGATCCGAATTTCTTTGAAACAGGAACTAATATTACCCCTGTAAATGAGGTTGAACAACATGACAAGATTTTTTTATCCGAAATACGAAATTCGGATCCGCTGCTGCTGAGGGTTGCATTACAATACAGGCAGGAAATACGAAATTCCGTTAACGTATTTTCGTTCCGTTACGAACATACGTTATATATTGAAGTTAAAAAGCAAAGTACATTTATATTGGAGTTGATGGTAGTTTTTTTTTAAGTCCGAAATACGAAATTCGGATACGGAATCCGTTAACGGAATTCGTATTTCGTTTTGGTTGACCAATCAGAGGTTCTCTTCTGCTGCTGAGAGTTGCATTACAAATACAGGCAGGAAATACGAAATTCCGTTGACGTATTTTCGTTCCGTTACGAACATTCGTTATATTGAAGGTAAAAAGCAAAGTACATTTATATTGGAGTTGATGGTAGTTTTTTTTAAGGCCGGAAATACGAAATTCGGATACGGAATCCGTTAACGGAATTCGTATTTCGGATAAAAAAACAACTACCACATCGACTCCAATATTAACAAAGGTATTTTTGCTTTTTAACTTCATCATAACGAATGTTCGTAAAGTTACGAAAATGTGCCGAAACTAACGAAAATCCGTATTTCGTGCGAATCCGAATTGAGTTTCGTATACGCATTACGAAATAATGGATATTACGAAACGGACCGAAACGGAACAAATTTTTTGACGGTGCACAAGTCTAATGGTCAGAGACGTCAGACATGCTACAGGAGATGGTCAGACATGCTACAGGAAACAATAAGACAGTGAGGATATGATCAATGAGACTGCAATGCCCTAACATTTGTGCTTCCTACAATCCCCTTAAAGTCCAACTACGGGTAAAAACCTACCATCCATCCCACCCCTTTCTAACCCATCCTGCAAGGTGTTTAGTGTATTCTACCTGGTGAAGCAAATTATACTCACCTGGGTTCCCGCATTAAGGTCTTTCGCTGGTACCATTTACACTGGCAGGAATCGCTCATCCAGTGCTGCAGATTAGCCCTCAGGGGCTGGTCCCCTTGTCTCCCCCGGGTTGATGTCTGTATTTATCTGGATCCTAAAAGAACAGCTAATGGGAATTGTCATGGACGCCCATAACAAGGACCTCAGCAAGATGTATATAGATGCTGGACGATCAAATGCCCATGCCCTAGGGTACATGAAAAAGAAGATTTAGAACATTTGTTTTTCATCCCAACCATGAGTGAGGGGGGTGGGGTGTATGAGAGGGTTTTATTTTATCCAGGTGTTGGGCTTTGAAAAGTACTGCCACCACATTTGATATTTCTTGCAGCAGGATCCCTTATTATATTTAAGAGAAAAGGAAATACATAGAAAAAAAAGGAAAGCACAGAAAATGAAAGAGTGTGAAACCAATTCATTTACTTTTTCTAAACAAGCCCTAGCATCCAGGCAGGTAGGGGACACTTTGACTGCTGGCTGCTGGGGCTTGAGGGCCACACAATAAGTACCCATGTGAGCACCAGAAAATTGGAGAAATGCTTTATATGTAAATAAACAAAATATCAAATAGAATTTTTCAGAACATGAGCGCTGCCATTTATATCTTGCTTTTAAAAGGGGCTGTTTCCGGCCTCGCTAAATAGTGGAACATGAATATCCTCTGTCCTAATGTCACATTTCTATCCTAATGGGTTCCAGTGGATTGGGAACACAGCTCAGTAAAATTATTGTTGAAATCCTGGTAAGTGTATTAAATGTAGAAAATTCTCTTTTCATTATGTATTTATATTCCCTGAAAAGTTTCTTTTTAAAATGGTTTGTTATTACCAATGATCATTTTCTACTTTAAATTCAAATCAGCTCATAATCATATTCTATATCAGTGAAATACCTGCCAGAGCTGGTGAGATGAAAGAAGCAGTAGAGAAGGACATTGGTGGGTGTAGGTGGTCTATAAGTAAAATATTTGTATTGCTGTTTGTATTCCTGCTGGGCAGATTTGTTCTCGTTTCCTGTCAAGTCATCAGCACAGGAGGAAAAGGGTGATACAATGGTAGAACTGGCAAGAGAAAGAAACTCTATCAAGTTCTAATCCCTCATTCTGTTCCCACCCAAGGTGCAGCAAGTGCAGAGACAGAGAGAGGTACAGTGCCCTAAGAGGTCTATACACGAAGCTGCCGAAGGATCTAGCTGTAGCTTCTGCTGATCCTTCGGCTAGCTTCGGCCCCAGGTCTACTGAACCGAAGGGGTGCTGTACGGACTATTCACTATAGCCCTACAGCTCCCGAACGTGGCCGAGCGGCTCAGTCGAGCCGAAGCTGGCCGATCGGCCGGCCATTGGCCCGCCGACAGCCTGCTTCTGACAGCTGGGTGGAGCCAGCCGTGATCTGGCTCTGGCCACTTGCAGAGAGATCAGCGTCCCTGGTTACCTGCTAACTAGGGACACTGATCTCCAAACAGCAACTCTCCCAATGTTGCCCATTGGAATGCATTGCTAGATTCCTATTGGCTATTTCAATTTGCAATAGCCAATAGTAAACTAGCATTGTACCCGCCCTCTGCTGCAGTTCTCAGGTCAGGTCCATCAGCAGAGGGTGGGTACAATGCCAGTTTACTTTTGGCTATTGCAAATTGAAATAGCCAATAGGAACCTATCAATGCATTCCAATGGGCTCCGTGTCAAAATAAAGAAAAAAAAAAGAAAAAAGCAGTGTTTCTCTCCTGGGCGGCCGGGAGCGTCGGACAATAGAAAACTGTTGGGCGGAGCTAGCTGTCATTGCTAGCTCCGCACAATCGTTTTCTATTTACTTTTTTACTATTTTTCTGTTCTGCTCGGTCCCTTTGAGGGACCGAGCAGAACAGCCAAGCCGACTATTCACTCACTGCTGTTCGGCATCTATAAGAATAGGCCGAACAGCAGTGAGTAGCCTGCTGGAGGTTCGGCTCAGCCGATCCAGATGTTGGATCGGCTGAGTCTAACTCCTTCTGTACTTCAGGTCAGCCGAACATGCTGAGCATGTTTGGCCGACCTGAAGCCATGCGAAGCAAGCCTATGTACGGCTGATTTCAGCCGATATACGGCTGAAATCAGCCGTACCAGCCTGAAGTGAATAGCCGAACAGTGTTCGGCTCACTTCACTTCAGGTCGGTCATTCACTCGGCTGCTGCCTATGGCAGCTTAGTGAATAGACCCCTAAGTTGTTGCAAAGCACCAGCAGTCCAATCATTTCTCAGAATGCATCCTGCATTGCTGGCTGGATGGCTCAGCCCTGTTTTGTAGAAGCAGCTGGAGGATAACAAAATGATGATATGTACGATATAGCCAGATTAATTTACCTTCTCTGTCACCCATTCAAAGCCTATGATTCCAAATTGTCTTTCTCAATTAATTTCTGCTCACAGTGTATATTTTTTAAACAAACGTGACGGGCCCAGTTCAGGAAGAAGAGAAGCTATGTAAAGATGTTGGACCTCTAAGATGTGAACAGATGATAGAAGCACAAGCTGCAGGATGGACCGTTTAAAATTAATTTTGATGATAGTGCTGAGGTTTGCAGCAATCTATAGGTGGGGCTAAAAAAGTTGGGGCAAGGAACACCTGTTGACACATCTTTATTCGTCAAAACACATCTAGTTCAGGTTTGGGTGTTAAGGTAGCAGACACTTTTGGGTACAGAGTATTGTTCAGAGTGCTGAACAATAAACAGTGGAAAATTGTGGCAGAAGGCTCTAGATCTCCCTCATTTTTTATAGAACACTCACTAATGGCATGAATTTGTTGTGTTTGGTTTAGTGTAGGCTTTCCCAAAGTATGGTCTCCAATACATTTTCCCACAAAAAAACCCTGTAAAATTAAATTAGCAATGTTCCATTGAGCCAAACTCAATTTTTCATTTGCACATAGTTATACAAAGAAGTATGGATGAGAAAGGGATGAGATGTGTAGGGATTACTTTGACTGGTTTTTATCCCCTAAAAACCCCCAAAAATCTAACGTTAGTCAAATGTTTGATCTGCAGCAAATTCTTGTTTGTGTCAGATCAGATTGGTAATTTGGGTGACTATCCAGCAGAGCCTATTTTCAAGCATTAGCTCATCTGTAACGAGCACTTAGCATCTTGACACCCGTGTATATAGGCCATACTTTTTTATTAGGTAAAACATGATCATAATAGTATTCGGTTGACCAGACTGACCTATCAGCCACATCATATCCCTCTAGTGACCATTAAACAAACAAACCTCTTAGCAAATTGTATTTTTCCGGTGCTATATCAGTGATACAAATACATCATATCTGTCTTTAAAATACTTCCTTTTATTTAACACATCACATTAAAAAGGATCAAATAAAGACAGCAAGGTGAATTTATCAAAACTGGAGCAGCTGTGCATGGCAACCAATCAGCTTCTTTCATTTGTAAAGGAGAACTATGGGGTTAGGGCTTTTCCCCATAGTTCTCCTAAGGGTAACGGGAGGACACAAACTAGCGTCCTCCCGTCACCCTAAGCTCAGTATACCGCAAGCTACAGCTCGCGGTATGCTGAGACGCCGCAGCTGAAGCAGATCCCGACAATTATGTCTGAATCCTCCCAGCTGCGTGAGTGACAGCTGGCTCTGCCTATCTAGAGGCAGAGCCAGCTGTACCCGCCCTCTCCCACGTCTGTTCTGCCAGTCAGTGCTGGAGGATCGGAGCGGGGAGGGGGGAATCCAGTCCCTCCCCTGTCACAGCTCTCTGCCGTGACAGGATCAAGAAGTGAGCGAACGCCGGTATGTGTTCGCTCACTTCCCGATCTACTAAGCCGACCTGTGACAGTTTCATTGTCACAGGTCAGCTAGAACTATGAGAATGAGTGAAAGGCACTCACCTCATAGTTCTCCTTTAAAGCCTAACTAAAAAAAACTAAAGAGAACTGATTGGTTTCTTTGGGAACTGCTCCAGATTCTGTCAACTCCAGTTTTAATAAATTCCCCCATTATGTTTGCACATTGTCAATTCCCTCAGAGTTCCTCCACACACCAATCAGCTGAACTATAAACAGTCCACTAAGCCATTGTTCTATCATTTATATACTTATATACTTTATACTTTCAGATACTGAATTCTCTGATTGGACAAGAGAAGTAATCTTCACAGCTTCTTCAGGAAATGAGGAGGATATTCTGAGGTTACATATAACACAATATCAGTTTCACATATCAAATGTTTTCTATGTATCATTCTTTAAATAAACACATTGCAACCCTGTGTATGTTTTTATATAGATATACATTCCTTTCCTTTATCTCCCTTCCTTAATCACTTGTCATCCTTAGTGTGGAGTGTAGTATATTATTCTGACAGTTGTATTCCATTTCAGTTACACCCATACACAGTACTTATATTTGGAAGCATATAAATCAGTGCTGTAGTAAACCATATCATGCCAATATTATTACCTATTATAATCTGTACATTCCCTGAATTACCTGATTCCTTGTGGTTTACGAAATGTGTTGTGTTTTACATTCGTTGCTCTACCAAAGATACATCAGAGTAAACATCCACTATTTCTATGACCAATCGCTCTTAGCAAGTTACTCACCCAGTCTATGGATCTCCTGGGGTCTTCCCCATTCTTTCTCCTTGCCTCCAACTACTGCCCCACTCAATATCTAAAGATAGAATAAGGTATGATAAAGTCTCAATCGAGCTCCACTCTATCTTTAATGAGGAACAGCCCATTCTGCTGTCCACACATACCCCCCACACTGCTTACCTCCTTGTTCTTCAATTGGGGGACACAGTTGGGGGGGATACATGATCATACACTCTTTGTCAAAAAGGACAACAGACCATCCCAGCATTGCCCTTATATAAACTCTGGGTAATGCTATCAAGCAATGTCTGAAATAACATTATATTCTGGCAGTCAGAGCACAGCAGCTAGGCATGTTGGGCAAGATCATAATTCTGATAGACTAATCCATTCCCCATGGGATCAGCAGCAAACATTGGGGAGTTCTCTAAAAGAAAGACCTATTACTCAAAACGTGGAAGTAATAAAGAAGTAACTGTAGAAGATCTGTTTTTGATTTAGTAACTGATAAAAGGATCTATCAAATAAATATACGTATAAGAGATTGCATTTTGTTTTTACATTTGCATACATTTCAACATTAGTCTCAGAAATTGAATACATTCTTTATTTTTGTTAAATCAATAGGATTGTTAATAATTTACTATTGCAAGATAAGCCATACAAAATAAATAATTTTACTGCGTAATCAGTTGTGAATATTAAATATTAACTGATAAAAACTAGAAATTTAAACCAGTCCGTATCTGATCTGATGTATCTGTCATTCTTTACTTTACTATATGTGGCCTCATTTATGCAGATAATATTACTGTGTCATTTCAACCATTTAGTACAATAGAGTCCTATTAGTAACTAACTACCTTTGACTCTAGAATGTAAACTTGAATTTTCTTCTTTACTAATCAATACAGTGTAAAGGATATCTTCGTTCTTAAAGACTGCGATTATCAACATAAAATCAATACTACAACACTGATAAAAGAAAATAAAATGTAATTATAACATCCATCTCAGTTTATAATAAACATAGGCAAGGGTGGTAATTCTGAATAACTTTAATGGTAGTGTAGGAACAATATTCATTAATGGCATTAAGTAGGTCCATTGGTAGAGAACTCCGTCCCCTGGAAATCATTAGACACCTATTGATGGTCAGGGGTGTCCCTACACTTTTCACCACCTGAGAGGGGAATGCTGGAGCTGTGCGTTACTGAGAGGGGGGGGGGGGTCGTAGTATTGGCAGCGAGTCATTACACGCTGCCGAGCTTCCTGATTGACCGGGAAGCCGGCTCCATGATACCTTATCATCCTCCCAATCCATCACAGGAGGAACAGCAGTCATGTATTCTAAGTGAAGATGCCAAGGGTCCTTCTACAACCCGGAGTGGCAATAAAAATAGTTGAGCTCTGGCTGCCAGAGGTGAGAGAAAAACCGTAGGCAAAAATGAGCAATTAATCCTTGTAGTGAAAGGGGAGCACCACTACAAGTGTATTTCATTCTTTTTCCCAGGGTTCAGCTTCAAAATGTATTTATTTATTTTTTGTGTGGTGGGAAGAAAGAACCTATGTGAATTTTTTATTGCTTTCTGTGTACCCTCTTGGCAGATTATTCCTCTAACCATTGTTACCTGAACTGAAAGTGAGGGAAAAGCCAATAAATTGTTACCAGAACAGAAATAGAGGAAACATCTTCCAATGGGACTACTTGTTCCAGTAGCAACCAGATGAAGATTTCCATCACTTTGAAGATGATTTCTCTTACTTTCTACTGTGTCTGTAGTACAGGAAAAATAAACGGAAATATGACCAATTGGACTAAATGGGGTACATTTGCCAAAAAAGCCAGACAGGAGTTTTAACCCTTCCCAACCCTATCCATAAATGAAAAACAGCCTTAGATATATGTAAATAAACCTCCCTTGCAGTTTCCCAGGCATCGAGGACTGCGGCTGTTGTGAGGAATGTAAGTGACAAGCACTCCTGAGCTCTGTATCACTGAGCTGGTCACAGATCTTTGTGATCTCTCCACTGGCTCAGTGACTAAAAACATGGCGCCCACTGTTGTGGTTTCGGTGTTGCACTCGGGGTGGTTAGGCAGGGCCAGTGCAGTGGCGTAACAATAGCCATAGCGACCCAGGCGGCCGCTATGGGGCCCGGGCACAGGGGAGCCCGGCCAGGACACCTGAGTCATTGACTCAGCAGCGGCTATGGAGAAGAACGCAGTGCTGCACAGATTAGGGTGACCTGAACAGCGGCGCGTTCGAACCCATAGCGACCCAGTGCCGAGGGCATGTGGTCTGGTATGGCAGGGTGGGAAGCTGCTCGCTCCCCCCCCCCCTTT
>NW_017308302.1:102100-104047 GCF_000935625.1 Nanorana parkeri | reverse complement strand
GAAGCTGCTCCCCCCCCCCCCCCTTTCCGGCCCTGCCAGGCCTGTGCTAGGATCAAGGGTCTGGTTAGGAATTTTAGGGGGGACCCCATGTTTTTCCTCCCATTTTTGGGTGTGGGTTTCCTCCTTATAATTCCTACCAGACCTTAAGGGCCTGATATAACTTTGAGGGGGAACCCCACACGCTTTTTTTTTTTGTTTTTTTTTTTTACATGAGGTCCCTCCTAAAATTCCTGCCAGACCTTAAGGGTCTGGTATGACATTTGGGGGAACCCCACTCATTTTTTTCGTTTTATTTAAATGTGGTCCCTCCTAACATGCCTACCAGACCTAAAGGGTCTGGTAGGGCAGTACCCGAATCCCCATACCCTTTTTATGGCCAAAAACTTGCATATAAGCCTTCAAAAAGGGATATTTGATTTTCCAAGTTCTGGTCCCCATAGACTTTCATTGAGTTACAAGTTTGAGTTCAAACTTTTCCCATGTTCTAAAGTTCGAACTCGACTCAGGTGTGTTCTGACCTTCACTAATTAACACCTGAAAATTATTTCAAGGGTCTCCAGGGGGGTAAAAAGGTTAAGGAAAGCTAATCTAAAGCTGGCCATACACCTTACAATTATCTGCAGATTTTCTATGGTCAGATGGAAAAGGTGCAACAGATTCCTTCATCTACACTTAACTGTGTGGATGGAGTAATCTCCACCTGGGCCAATCTGTTACACTTTTTCCATCTGACCACAGAAAATCTGCAGATAATTGTAAGGTGTATGGGCACCTTAATGAATCCATAGGACACTTGCAGAGAGCTGTTGGGAATTGGGTGAGCAGCATACAAGGAAGCAGGCTCCATTTGTAATAGTTTCAAGATTTTTTTTTTAAACCTAAAAACAGGTGATAATTTCAGAAGTGATCCCAGGAACACAGTGCTACAAGCTGCTAGTCACTCCACTATCTTGCTGCTCATATACCCAGGCTCATAATACATTAAACTCAGCCATGCCAAACCCGTTGTAATCATTTAAAGATGTGTGCAGGCCTACAGCACCTGTCATTAGAGCCGCAGGTGGCACAGCTATGTACTTGTATCACCAGCACACTGTACGAATGAGTTTAATGCAAGTATGTGCCTTCTGGGAACACCGGAACAAGAACCGGAAGATTAATGCATATTGATACCCTTAGCTTACCATACATCTCAAAACACTGGGTGATTCTGGGTCCCATCCCCCCTCATCCACAGTCAGTCACGTGGCCTACACAAGCATTCCTCCCCTCGTGCACTCAGGCAGCTGCCTATGCAGCCTTACGCTAGTGCTGGTCCTGTGCACCTGCCTATGGTTATCACCTGAGGGTGCTTATCCCCAATTCATACTATAATTCAGCATGCAGCTGCATGTCAGATCAGCAAAAAACCCTCACCCACAATAGTCACTTGATAATGTAGTATAAACCTGCAAGTCACATGTCAGACTTAGAATGTGCACACGAGGCTCAAGTGTGGGTGTACAAAAAATGAAGCAATGGTTTTAACATGCATGGAGGTAGGTGACTCCACCGGCGGTGTGTGGCCGCACATTTTTTTCTGTGAATGACTATAAATGTTGAAGCAAGACAGGCTCAGCCAGGGTGCACCCGTCAATCTAAGGAAAGACTCCCTTTCAAAGTGCAAATTCCCTTTCAAGGTGAACAGCCTATTCACCTTTAGTCTTATAGGGGCCGAATGGCAGTGAATGAATAGCCGAAAGCTGCTTGGTGTGGTACCGAGCAGAATAGTAAACCAATGAAAAAAGTTGGAAAAAAAAATCATAGAAAAAAACAGTTTCCAAATGTAAATAAATGATCAATGTTAAAAAAGAAATAAAGATTTTTAAAAAAATATTAAAAAAAAGAAAAATAAAGATCATTAAAAAAGAAAAACCAAAAAACATTATTGAAAAAATAAAAATATAA
>NW_017308302.1:101254-101491 GCF_000935625.1 Nanorana parkeri | reverse complement strand
TTGGCAGCTCACTCGCTGCCGTTTCCCCTATTCTCATAGGGGGCGAACGGCAGTGAGTGAATAGCCGAATGTTGCAGAGCGGCATTTGGCTTGGCTATTCTGCTCACTACCTCCGAGGTAGCGAGCAGAATAGAAGAAAATGTAAATAAGTGAAAAAAAGTTAAAACATTATTTAATTAAATGTAAAATCATAGAAAAATTCAAAGAAAGTTAACAAAATACTTCAAAAATAATTCA
>NW_017308302.1:99825-101019 GCF_000935625.1 Nanorana parkeri | reverse complement strand
TCCATTCACAGCAGCTCTGTACGGCCATACATCAGCTGCATTCAGCTCGCCTTACCTCCTTTAGGCTCAACTGAACAGCCTCAGCCTCGTTCACCTCAGCTGATGCAACTTCTGGATTGGTTGAGGCGAACGTTCGACATTTCATTCACTGCTGATCACCCCTATTCTCCAAAGGGCTGAACAGCAGAGAGTGAATTACCAAATGTTCGGCTCAGTATTCGGTTTAGTCATTCTGCTTCGCTACATAAGAGATAGTGAACAGAATGAAAAAAGTTAATATAAAAAAAATTTAAATAAACAGCGTGGGGTTACCCTCCCAAATGATACCAGACCCTTTAGGTCTGGTAGTAAAATTATGAGGGACCCTATTTAAAAAAAAAAAGTTGTGGGATTCCCCCTAAAATCATACCAGACCCTTTAGGTCTAGTAAAAATTTTAAGAAGGACCCCAAGTTAAAAAATTATTTTTATAAAGTGTGTGGGTTTCCCCCCAAACTCATATCAGCACCCCCCCTCCCTGCCATACCAGGCCATATGCCCTTGGCACTGGGAGGGTGCTTTTCAAAGGTCGCCCAAGGGACAAGGGAATCTTCCCCACAAACCCTGGGGCGTTGGCTGTGGGGGTGCAGGCAGGGGGGGCTTATTTACATTGTGGTACCCCTTTAAAAGAGGGACACCCAGGTGCGACCCCCTTGTCAATGCGTAAGGGGTACGTATACCCCTACCCATTCACTAAAGGGTTAAATTAAAAGTTTAAAACATACTTTTAAAAAATCCTTTAATTGACTAAAAACTAAAACAAAAGACGTGTTTTTAAAAGTAAAAAAAAATGGATCCACTGACGTAATCCAGGGTCAATCACAACATCCATCGTTGTCCATGATGACGACGACTAGGTGAAATAAAAAATAAAACAAGAAAAAAATAAATAGAAGTTATCATTTTAAAAAACTGGATGACCGTCGTCCCGTCTGCTCGCTAAATGGCATTCTGACAGATGCCAGCAAAACATAAACAATTGGTGATGTCACTGCTAGCTCCGCCCAACTGCTTCCATGTAATGCAGGAGCGGACTGGGCCGGGGGGCAGTGCGGCAATTGCCCCCCGGGCCTCTGTGCTGCCTTTAAAAACGGCCGCTGCCCGCGGCCGTCAGGGGGCCCGTCACTGGCCCCGCTAATAGAATTTTATGCAGTGG
>NW_017308302.1:76159-99054 GCF_000935625.1 Nanorana parkeri | reverse complement strand
TCACGCTTGCCGCTGTTAGACCCGCCTGCATCCACGCTCCACACGCTGCACCTTCTCCCCGCCTTACGCTTGCCGCTTTTAGACCCGCCTGCATCCACGCTCCACATGCCATACCTCCTCCCCGCCTCACGCTTGCCGCTGCTAGACACACCCGCCTGCATCCACACTCCACACGCGGCACCTCCTCCCCGCCTCAGGCTTGCCGCTGCTAGACCTGCCCGCCAGCATCCACGCTCCATACGCCACACTGGCTTACACTCACCGCCCGCCCACATCCACGATCGGCACAGGGACGCGGGGAGAAGAAGAAGAAGTAAGTGTGAGGGGATGACAGCCGCCGACAGACAGGCCCGATCTCAGAAGCAAGTTGCTGGAAGACTTCTCAGGTAAGCCTGCACTTCCCTCCCCCCACATGGTGCTCTATAATGTATTGCTGGGATTTGCATTCCTCTATAGCTGATGGTACATAGGAATACAAATCCCAGCAATACATTGTACGCTGCATGTATAATGTACTATTGCTGGGATTTGTTGTACTCCGCTATAGCTGGTGGTATCCTGCATTGCGCTGTATAGAGGACTACAAATCCCAGCAATAATATTACTTTTTTTTTTTTCTTCCACCGCTCCAAGCTTGCTCCTGTGATGGACTACAATCTCAATACAAACTAGTAGTCCATCACTGGAGCCATTTTTTTAAATCCTGATTAATCGTTTAATTGAACTTAAAATTTGGCTAACTAATCGATTTTGAAAATAATCGTTAGCTGCAGCTCTAAATAAAGGGTCACCCTACACCAGGGATCCCCCACTAACCACCAGGGAGCCCCCACTACCCACCTGGGAGCTACCACAGAGCCACCACTGATTATTAGGGAGCCCCCACAGATCCCGCACTGACCACCAGTCTGCATTGGCCACCTGAGAGCATAATTAGCCTCTGCTGCACCCACACGCACCCGTGAGACCCTGGAGACATCAGGTGGAGAACCCAGAGCAACAGAATATGTAGCTTCATATTATTCTGCATCTCTGTAATATGTATTGCTGAGATTTGTAGTTCTCTATAGCTGATGCTGTTCTGCATTTCCAGGTGCACATGCCATGAAGAAAGGCGGTCATGAAAACAGCTGATTCGGATGACTCAGGCGAGAAAATGTATAGGATCGAGAAAAATTATAGAACACTGACACTGTCCGGCCCCTCCCACTCTCCTCCCACAGCTCACAGCCCAGAAGCATGGACAGCCAGCGGGTGTGGGTGCGAGTGCCTAAGTACCAGACATGGAGCGGAGTAAAGCCAGAACCATATAGGGAGCACAGTGGGAGGAGAGCACCATCCCCCAGCCAATCAACCCTTTCATGAACTTACTATGAGTCCTCACATCAGCCGACCATTCACTACTGTTACATGGATGGCAAAAGTGGCAGACAGGGGCGGGGAGAAGGCGGGGAAGAGGCAGAGCGGGAGGGGGGCCAAGTTGCTGCACCATGGGCCTCTGGGTTGTACTTGCCCCCTGGGATAAAAGTTGCCAGTCAGCCCCTGATGTAATGACAGCTTAGTGTCCTCGAGGATAGTAGGCTGTCATTAAAAAACAACAACTGGGCGGAGGCAGCCGTGATATTACAGCCTTCAGCTGCTGTACGGTCTATTGTGAATAGCCTGTACAGCAGCCCTTTGGTTTGACTGAACCGAAGGGCTCAGGCGGGAGTGAAGATTCCATTCAACAGGGGCAGCAATGGCAAGCATTTACAGTCCTGTAAGAATATTCAAATTGAATGCACTGCCTGGAATAACTTACTGTGCTAGCTTCCTCTTAAAGAAGCACAAGCAAAATTGACTGGAAGCCAAGTACAATTAAATGATTATTGTATCTAATGTTTGACCCCCCTCTTGCATTGTACTCGCAGGGTCTTATTCTTCTTATGTGTCACATTTCTGCAGTTTCTTTGTCTGGAGTCTGTAACTTAAATCCGTTTATTATTTCATGTACAGCACGGAGTAAAATGTTGGCACTTTATAAATGAAGGATAATATTGATAATATGATGAATAATATGAGGACCTAAGATTTGCTAACCCAACCATTGCTAAGGGATGAAGGGGTTTCTCAATTTAATTGTGATAATAGAGATGACCTGTTTCCAGACTTGTAATGTGAATGAAGAGACGAGGCATTGTTGATGCCAAAGAAAGAGAAAATCACTGTTTTTAGTAAACCAGCATTTGAAGTGGAGAAAAGAAACTGAAAACTAACCATATTAAATATAATTTAAACCAAGTTATTGAGCTGGTTGGACATTACCAACATCCCCAATTTAATAGGAAAAAGTTACAGAAAAATGGGAGTTTAAAAAGGTACCAACATAAAGAAATGTATTCACGAACCGCATATATTTAAAATATACAGGTTTTAATTAATATTCCTTAAAAACATACTAAATGGACTTCAGTGCCAGTGGAATTCTTTGCATTATTCGAACATTGAATTATTTATGAACAAACTGACCTCCTAGCACCCCAGAAAACCCTAAATGGCTTGTATATCTGAGAAATGCTTATTGCTTTGAAACTTCAATTGTCTTTGTATCTTCAATGCTGATATCTGCAGAGAGGCAAGACCACTTCTCTGTGTATACATCAATTTCTTCAGGAAATGAATAGAAGTTGATAGATCTACATCTATACAACCATACAATCATAACATTGTAATCATAAGACTACATATATAAGTCCCTGTTCACGCCATAATGTTCTGTGAACACGTGGCCAATAAAGGAAAACTGTGGCTGGGAAAACATGCATGACTGTGTAGGAAAAAATGTGGATCGCATGTCTCTGAATTTGTTATATGCACTACTTTCCAACATTTGTTACTTGTCCAGGAACCCTTTGAAATCAATGGGGATGCTCGGCAAATACGGAAAACAAATACCTGTGAATGCACAGGAGTGTTCGTCACCGCTGAGTTACGGTGTAAATGGAGCCTAAGGGAAGAATTCATACAATTAATTAATATCCTTCACGTGATGTCTACACAATTTGAGTTGCATTATTTCTTTATTTATAGATCCATTGTGGCAATTTATTATCACTATTAATAATTACTGGGAGTAATACTGATATCCCATCTTAGTGTAAAAGTAAATTTATCTGTTTGATCTGCACTATTGCACAATATATTTATATAGATTATTGAGATTGCCACCCCCCCACCCACTACCTCTTATGTCCTATGTGTTCCCAACTTCATATGGAATAATGTGGGTCTAGGTGCCTTAGGTGGTGGAATGCATAGATCAAATTATAAATGTAGAGAATATATGATGGATATTCACTAGTTGTATGAAGCAGATGTACAATCTGGAAAACACAATGTAAAATGGTCCCATTCCTCTATAAATATTGGCATTGGAGGCACAAGGACATTTCAATTTTCAAACCAATATGTAGCCCTGCTAAAATTAGGTACCTCGGCTTATATTCGGGACGGCTTATACTCGAGTATATACGGTATATAAGCAATTCAGGGTTTTAGAGTACTAGGAGGTCAGTATATAGAGATTTTTAATAATGAGAGGAACAATTGTGTAATAGCACTGAATTCCAAGGTATATTAAAAAAAAGCTGCATAGTTTTATAAATGCTTTTCGTGAATATATTGCTGTATGGCTTTTTTCCCATTTGTCTATGATTTGTTTTTTTCATACTAATATAATTTGTCACAGCAATGGCGGGATCATTGTAAATGTGCGGCTTAGGAGACAGGGTGCTTGGAAGCTGTGAATAGGGATGAACAGTAAGAGATACCTGTGTCTCCTCCCTTCATATAAAGCAAGGACACTCAGTGAGGGAGAGGCAGTAGCAGGCAGACACCTGTTCTCGTCAAGTGACAGACTTTGTTTTACACTATGATCTGATAATAGGGAAGCAAAATGGGCAAACTAATTCTGTGGATTTATGTTATCTTCTGTGTCTTTGCTGTGGGAGGTAAGGAAAAAGTTTCACAATTATCTTTATTTGAATGTATTCTACAGAATGACTAATTGATATTAAGATAAATGATAATAGTAAACATTGAATTATTGTAACCGTGGAATTATTCTATCTTTATTGAACTGATCATTTCTGTGTTACCCATTTAAATTGGAAATCTAGCCCAAACGTTTAAAACATTTCTGGATAGAGCAGGGAAGAGTGAGCACCGGTTTTGTTTGCTGTCTTTCCCCACTAAGGACATGTACTTATTCTTCTCCCGGTGACCAGTACCCCCAGGACAGAAGGTAGGAGAAAACTCCCTAACAGGAACACAGACAGCAATAAAAACCTGAATGAGGTTCTCACCCTTCCCTGTTCTATCCTAAACTATTAAAAAATCTGGCGTTCTTTTTTAACCTTGCTTCTCTGGTAGTATACAAGGAGAGTGAGGACAGATTTGGCAAACTCTTGCAGTAGTCTTGTCATGAATCACAAGGCAAAACCCGGAAGATCCAAAAACCTGGAAAATTGTAATTTATTTTTCTGCTGATTTCTGACAAACTGTTACCTTGCTGTCCTGCTTCCTTTTGGATGTAAGCCGACCATGAACATCAGGAGAGGATTGGAGTTGTGATGCAGTCCATTCAGTTTGGCAGCTGCAGCAAAATCGTGTCACAATGCTTTCCAATGGGATTTCTGGTGCTCTGTTCACACCAGTGCCATCAGCTCCAATGCAGTCAGAAAAAATCCTGTTTGCCACATTTTAGCTGATCGCAACAGCATGCATCAAAATGCATGCAAATGCATGTAAATGCACTGGACTACAACTGAAAGCCCATTGTAAGCTAATAACAAAACGTCAAAAGATCACAGACGCAAGCAATTCTGATGCGTTTATGGTGCCGTGAACTAGCCCTCCTACCATTTAATGGTGTTTGTAGGTTCAGTTTTAAACATAATTGAGTGGGCTGCCTATGCATTTGTATGTGTGCTGTGGAATGACACAGTGGAATGCACATTTAGACATAGTTACATAGTATTTGAGGTTGAATAAATACATAAATCCATCAAGTCCAACCTATTGCGTGTATGCATTTATGTTTGATCAGGTGTGTGTGTGTGTATTAGTGTGATGATTTTCATGTGTGATTTTGCTCTTAGGAGTACCTGTACCCCTGTATGGTATGGTCTCCGAGGAACTCGTCCAGGACTTTCTTGAATGGTTCCACACTCTTAGCTGAAATCACTTCCTGTGGCAGTGAGTTCCAGACCTTAACCGCTGACTGTGAAGAACCCCCTGCGCCCTGTGTGTTGAAATTTTTTTTCCACCAATTTTTGGTGGTGCCCTCTGGTCTTTGTTACGGAGCTAACCATAAACAGTTTGTTAATAATGTTGCTGTCACCATTGAATAGTTTATACAGGAAAATCATGTCCCCCCCTTAATCTCCTAACCTCCAACGAGAACATATTTAATTATAACAACCTTGTTTCATAGTTCAGGTCCTCAAACCCCTTAATGAGTTTGGTTGCCCTCCGCTGGACTTTTTCCAGGTCAAGGACATCTTTTCTGAGTATCGGTGAGCAAAACGGGACTGCATACTCCAGATGAGGCCGAACCAGTGATCTGTAAAGTGGCAAAATTATAGACTTGTCCCTGCAATACATTCCCTTCTTAATGCAAGACAGGACTCTACTTACTTTGTTTACAGCAGTCTGGCACTGCGAGCTATTCTTCAGTCTGCGGTCTATAATGACCCCCAAATCCTTCTCCGTTTCCGACTTCCCTGGTGGCATACCCATAAGTGTATAGGGGATTTTATCCAGGTCCTCCTGTAATGTTATAATGTCTAAATCTGTGTCTACTACCCTCCCAATTTTCGTATCATCAGCAAACACTGAGACATGGCTACTCCCTCCCTCCCCTATATCATTAATAAACAGGTTAAAAAGCATGGGGCCCAGCTCAGAACCCTGGGGCATGCCACTCATGACTTCAGCCCAGTCTGAAAAGGTGCCGTTTATCGATACTCTTTGTACACGTTCCTGTAGCCAGTTTTCTATCCACGTGCACACTCTTTCGTCTATGCCCATAGTCCTTAGCTTGTATAACAAGCGTTTATGTGGCACCGTATCAAATGCTTTGGAAAAGTCCAGATATACTACATCCACCGGCCTCCCTCCATCCAGATCTCTACTTACCTCTTCGTAAAAAGTCAGCAGGTTGGTCTAACAAGAACGATCCTTCCTAAATCCATGCAGTTATTATGCCATGATCCCGGACGAATTCCACTAAGTAGTCCTTAATAATTTCCTCTAACAGTTTACATACTATGCATGTCAGACTAACTGGTCTATAGTTCCATGGTTGGCATTTTGACCCTTTTTTGAATATAGGTACCACATTAGCCCTTCGCCAGTCGCTTGGCACTCTACCAGCCATTACGGATTGCTTAAAAATGAGGAACAATGGTCTCGTTATCTCCTTGTTCAGTTCCTTGAGTACCTTGGGATGTAGATTATCAGGTCCTAATGCTTTATTTGCATTTAGTAGTTTAAGCCTATGTTGTATCCCAGTTTCAGTCAACCACTCAGGTGTATTTCTTGTCAAATTTTTTGTTTTATCGTGTACACAAAACACATCTTTTTCCATGGTGAATACCGATGAGAAAAAAGTATTTAGCGCCTTGGTCCTTTCCCTGTCGTTTGTGAATAATGTCCCATTTATGTCCTTTATTGGGCCTACCTGTTCCTTTCTCCTCTTTTTACTGTTTATGCATTGATAAAAAAATTTGGGGTTCTTTTTACTAACTTCGGCGATATATTTATCACATTCAATTTTAGCTGCCTGGACTACCAGTTTACATCTTTTATTACATTCTTTGTAGTTTTGGAATGCCAATACTGTCCCCTCCATTTTATACTTAGTAAATGACACTTTCTTTTCCTTAATGTGTTGCTTTATGGATTTACTTAGCCATATTGGCTTTGTTTTTGGTCTTTTACTTTTGTTACCCAGTGGTATACACCTGGTAATAGCATTTTTTAATTTGTTCTTGAAACAGTCCCACTTTTGGTCAAAGTTTAGTTTATCAAATAAGTTTTCCCATTCGATTTCACCCACTATATTGTGTAGTTTATCAAAGTTAGCCTTTCTGAAGTTTAGGCTTCTCGTCCGCCCATCCCCCTTCCCTTTCTTGCACCCAATATTAAAAGCAATCACCTTGTGATCACTATTACCCAGTGTCTCCCGATTACAATATCCTCAATTAACTCTGTATTATTGCTGATGATCAGATCTAGGCAAGTTCCCTAGGCGGGACCTCAACTATCTGATCTATGAAATTGTCTCGCAACATATTAAGAGAACGGGCTGCCTTTGCCGATTTGGAAGTTCTATTAGCCCAGTTGATGCTTGGGTAATTGAAGTCTCCCATTAGCACAACATTACCCTGTTTCCCTGCTATTTCTATTTGGGACTGTAGGTGGGCCTCCTCCTCCTCCCCTATATTTGGAGGTTTATAACAGACACCCACAATAAGTTTATGGTTAGGGTTCGTTCGATCTAGTTCTAGCCATAACGATTCCACATCATCTCCACCATCTGACATGATATTGTCACCGATGTGCATAATGAGGTTATTTTTAGCATATATACATACCCCACCCCCTTCTTGCCAGCCTGTCCTTCCTGAACAGGTTGTACCCTTCTATGTTAGTAGCCCAATCGTGTGTGCCGTCTAACCACGTTGCTGCTATTCCTACTATATCGTAGTCCTCCTCGAGTAACCTAACTTCAAGAACTTCTATTTTATTTGCTAGACTTCTAGCATTGGTGAACATACATGGAATGTTTGTACATTTACTGGTTAAACGTTTGCTCCCCTCTTGCTCCTCACTACTAATTTTAATTGAACCTGTCCTGTTATGGTTGGTCCATTCCTACTTGGATCACCTTGGGCAATTAGATTTACTTTATTGACTACATTTAGTATGCTCTCTATATTGGCTTGATTTACTACTTTGACTGTGTCGACTTTGTTGACTGGAGTGAGCCCACTATCTAATCCTGTATTTTTTCCTTCTGTGTTATCTGTCACGATTGGTTGTTTAATATTAAATTTTTTGTGTTATATTTTACCCTCCCCCCATTATCTAGTTTAAAAGCTCCTCCAGTCTTTTAACCATTCTCCCCCCCCTTTTTTTTCCCTCTCTCTCTCTCGTTAAGTAATAGAATTATTCAGGTATGTAAATTCAAACTGTCAAGTTAACCAACACATGCTGATGCTGCTAAATTTGAACTGAGCATCTCGGCTTCAATGACCCCAGGGCACAAAGGGTTAAGCCTCTTGTAAACTGACATGGCCTATGCAGTACACATAAGTTCAGTGTGCAGAAGTCAGTCTTTTATATGAAATATATGGTTGATCTTCTTCACAGTGTCTATTTCTTCTATGTGCCACTGATGGCCTTATAGACAAAACATGGCATTTCTGCTGCAAGTATGCACACAGCACAAACAAGAGTGACATCTCCTGGGTAAGGATGAAACTTCAGTTAAAGTGACACTAAACTCAGGAGTTACATCTTAGAAATGCATTCAAGTACCTCAAATATTAACATAAATGTAACTTATTTGTGTATCACTCGGCTGTAGATCCTCAAATCATCTCTGAATTGGTGCTGACACTGTCCTTCCTTCTGGAGGGTTGCTACTTTTGTTCCCCATGGTCCCTGAGTGTGTTGTAAAGTAGCCACTGCTCCACACTTGCAAAGCTTTGTAGAGCAGACTTGAACACAGTGGTGTATTTTGGTTTTGTGCTGCCCTAGGCAAAACTAAACTCGGACACCCCCAATCTACATTTGCCCCACCCCTTCCTGTTTAAGACCCACCCCCTCTCCTGTAAACTTGCCCCCTCCAGCTGCTGGCCTAGTCTAGAGTTGTGGCTCTCTGTCTGCCTCCTTTCCCTCTCCCAGGTCACGTAGCGGCAAGAAGTGCAGACGCATACCAGTGGGACTTGTCCACCTGTCATCAGGTGGAAACCCAACCCTAAGGGCTTGTTCACACCAATTGCGGTGCATTGAAGTCAATGGCACTTGAATTGCAAAATATTGCCTGCATTCCGGTCCAGCGCAATTGCAAAAAAATGCTGCATGCAGACAATGTTTTGCCATTTGTCCAATCGTACTGCGGGTGGGGGGAAGTGTGTGCAGTGCCATTGACTTCAATGCACCACCATGCCCCCTCCAACCCCAGAATGAAGGTTCTGTTCGTGATTGCTGTGCATTCCAGAAGCTACCGCTGTGGAATGTACTGCAATTGGTGTGAACAAACTCACAGGGCCGGTTTACAAAACAAAGTCCGCGTTTCAGTGCGTTCGGCCTCTGGAACGCAAGATGTCCGGCTCCCTGCGTTCAGGGGAGGTCTGCAAAAATACTGCAAGCACTATTTTTGCAGATCGCTTCATACTGGAATGCAGGCACTGCTGTTCCTGCGTTCCGGGTGCGGGTGATCGCACTGTGGGCAGGGGAGTGGCTTGCGTGCTATTGACTTGAATGCACCGTCACGCCGCCTCCCGGGAGCCAGCCAGCTTGCGTTCCAGAGGTCCAACGCACTGGAACGCTGACTGTGTGGTGTGAACCTGCCCTAAAGCCCTTTCTGCTCCAGGAGCAGCCGCACGATCGCCAACCCTGGTTCTTAGACCACTACCTGGTGGAGCACTGGTGCAACCCCGCCCCCCAGTGAACCCGCCGCTGTTATTATTATTAAGGGCAGGCTTCAAGTTTCAGTTCTCCTCGCTAGACTGTCCTGGGGAGATGGAGGAAGCATTCTGTTCTGACTGGGCTGTGGCACGAGAGTTGAGGGGGGGGGAGGGGCTGTGCAGCATTCAGAGGAGGAAGAGGAAGATCGGGACAAGAAGGTAAAGTCCCGCGCTGACAGTGAATCGTTCATATCTCAGGGTCTGATGAGGAAGTTGTTTAGAGGATGCATTTGAGACGTTTTCTAGAGTGTCCTGCGGAGAAACATGATCGCACCTCACCCGCTCACTGTCCTCTCTGCTCACCCAATGCCTGTAGGGGGGGGGGGGGGCTGAAAACTGCTGCCCAAGGCAAGCGCCTAGTTTGTCTCGTGATAGATACGTCCCTGCTTTGACATTACAAAAAACACTATGATATTTAACCAGCTGTGTAAGATCACCCTTTCTGCTGTCTATTGGTTAAATATTAAACACTTTGAAGCTATGAAAAGCAGTCTCAGCTGCAAAAATGCGCTAACAAAAAGCGCAAAAACACGCTGATAGGTGCGTTTACATTGTAGTCTATGGAGCAAAATGAGCTGATAAGTGCCACAAAAGATGCTCAGGGACTATTTCAAACACCAGGCGTATTTTTCTGCACCATTTAGCGCTTTTGTGTGAACGACCCCCATAGGAATACATGGGATTTTATGTTGCATGCGTTTCAGCATTGAAAAAAAGCAGAGACTCAGGTTCTGATGAAGGGGGCGTGCCCCTGAAACGCGTAGACCGTTCGAACTCATAGGGGCAGAGGACCTTTGATTTGTTTCATGCTGTGAGACTCCCGCTGCCAGAGATTTCCATTGCATCGCCTTTTACATGCTTTTATTGATCGACCCTTTTTGTGAGTATAATTTCAGCTGTAATCCACCGATACCATTTTATCAAGAACATCAGCTATAGAGGACTACAATTCATTACACAACAATGATGTGGGGGGTCTCAGCAGGGGCAGATGTGCTCCGCTCGCTCAGCCTCCTTTGACAACACGTCTGGATGGAGAGCGAGTACAAGCATGCAGTGATCGCTGAGTGTTTGTAAATAATTGAGGACAGAGTATGTTTACTATATCCTCAATTATGAACGAAGGGGAAGTGATCTACAGATATGAATGAACAGGAACACTCAGTATAGAGGATTCCTGTTGTTCATTTATAACAGGCGCTGCAGAAAAGAGATTGAGGACTGTGTGTTCTCAATCTCTTTTTTAAAAGGGAAATATCAGGGGTCTATTTAGACCCCTGATATTTCCCTCGAAGCCCCCAATAGTACAGTAAAAAAAAATTTGGTTTCGGCCTGACATTTTATTTTTCATTTCGGTTTTGAAATTTTCATTTCGGTGCACCATCTCTAATTTTTTTACTTTTTTAATCACACTTATATTTTTCTTATTATGTGTTACTTTTTTAATCTTACTATCTTTTACTTTTTATCATTTTATCTCTTTTTTTTAACTTATTTTTTTATAATTTTGTATTTATTTTATAATTTTTTTATCAATTTTTTTTTTTTTAATTACATTTTTTTGTTTCACCTAACTTTATTGCTATCACACAGGAGCCAACAAGCCCCTGTGTGATAGCATTTGGCATTAACAGGTTCTTTATGTTATTGTATATACACATAGACATTTGAGGAAAAAAAAGTGGATTTTAAGTCTTTCATAAGTACGTATAATTTTTTGACAGGCTTTTAGTGGCAAAAAACAATCTGATATCTCAGGTCACTATTTCTTCCTGGAATTACATAGGTAGAATAAATATATAATGTTTTGTAACCAGTTTTAATACGTTTTCTTATCCACAGGTTTCACTGAAATGTCTTTTCTTATAGATTCTACGAATACTGAGGCTGATAGTACAAATTTTGAGGGTTCAGGAGACAGCACCAGCCTAATTACTACCACTGAAAAAAGGCCTACATCAGCTGATATCACCACCAGTATTGGTGTAGTATACCCTACAGCAGGAATAGTCATAACAACATCACTAAAACCTGTTGAGCATACAACAGTAATTAACCCTTCTACTCAGCCTGAAGTTAGCACCACTAGAGAAAGCACTACAGAGCCTATTATCACAGAGACTACCAGTGTTAGTGTTGGACCTCAGCTAATTACATCTGGGTCTGTAACTGCTATCACAAGTCAACCTCTTGAAATCAGTACATCAGAAATAATCATACCAACATCACAAAACACTGACAAGCAGACCACAGTTGAGATAAATCCTACTACTCAGCCTCAAGTTAGCACCACTGGAACAAGAACTACAGAGGAGAACACTGTTAGTGTTGGACCTCAGGTAACTACAACTAAGTCTGTAATTGTTGTTACAAGTCAAACTCCAGAAACCAGTACTTCTGAGCTTGAATCCAGCACACCCAGAACATCTTCTGCAGTTGTTACTCTGACCAGCACACCATCTCCGATCAGCACAACTGGCATAATTACCAGTACTTCTGAAGAAAGAACAACTAAATCTGAGCTTGAATCCAGCACACACGGAACACCTTCTGCAGTTGTTACTCTGACCAGCACACCATCTCAGACAAGCACAACCACCATCATTACCAGTACTCCTGATGAAAAAACAACTAAATCTGAGCTTGAATCCAGCACAACCGGAACACCTTCTGCAGTGGTTACTCTGACCAGTACACCATCTCCAACAAGCACAACTGGCATCATTACCAGTACTTCTGAAGAAAGAACAACTAAATCTGAGCTTGAATCCAGCACACCCGGAACACCTTCTGCAGTTACTCTCACCAGTACACCATCTCAGACAAGCACAACTGGCTTGACTACCCCTACCACTTTAGGGCAGAGTTCAGTTCATTTTACAACTGAAAAGATAACAACCCCTGAAACCTTTAGTACAACTAAACAGACCACTCCACAGATTGTCAGTACTACAACAACTCAAATCACTAGTACAACCAGTCCTACCTCCATCATCACCACACACACCACAGTGCCAACCACTACACCTACTACCACTACTACAACACCTACTACAACCATATTATCCACTGCTACTTCTACAACTCATGGATACACAACTACAGCAACCTCTGTGGGGATTATTAATACTACTGTAACAAGATACACACCTTTGACAACCTCCAATGTACCTCTTACTACTTTAGGCACTAAATACACAAGTATAACTACAGCTTTTAGGCCTTCAACTTCTACAGCATCCTGGATAACTTTCACAACTGTGGACCAAACACCACAAGGTGAGTATGTTGCATTTTAATATGACCTGAGAAATATTTTTATGATTAAATCTGAACTTTAGGCTGATATGAAATACACAACTTAATACAGCTCTGTATTAATTAATACATCATTAAGAGGGTTATTCACAAGCTGAGAGAATAACAGAACCGAAGTGAACTGAGCCGAACGGCATTTGGCTATTCACTTCAGCCCTGTACGGCTCACTCCTATTCTCATAGGGGCTGAACGGCAGTGAATGAATAGCAGCATTCGGCTTGGCTATTCTGCTATCTACCTCTGAGGTAACGAACTGACTAAAATAATGTAAACAAAAGAAAAAAAATATTTTAAATAAATGTAAAACATAGAAAAATAAATCAAAATCTTATAAAAAAAATAATAAAAGAAATGTAAAGAAAAGAAAAAAAAATACAGCATGTGGTCCCCCTCCTGATCCATACCAGACCCTTTAAGTTAGGAGGGACCCCTATTTAATAAAAAAAAAAAGCATGGGGGTCCCCTCCCCCAAAGTCTTACCAGGCCCTTAAGGTCGAGTAGGAATTTTAAGGAGGACCTTAAGGAGGACAAGGGCCTTTTCCCTACAAGCCCTGGGGCATTGGTTGTGGGGGTACCCAGATGCAGCCCCCCCTATGTGAATGAGTAAGGGGTACCTGCACCCCTACTCATTTCACTAAAGGGAAACAATATAATTTTAAAAAAAGAGGCCAAACTTTTAGAAAAAATCCTTTAATTGAAAAAAAAAGACAAATGTTTTTTTTTTAATCCAAAAAATAGATCCAACGATGCAATCATAAAATCAAATCATGACATCCAGCGTTGTCCATGACAATGATGACTCGGCGAAAAAAAGAGACCCGCCGACCCAACCGCACGCAACGATCTCCCGCCGCAGAATGAAGAATTTGACAGATGCTGGCTAGCTCCGCCCAACTGTTTACATTTGCCGGAAACCTGCTAGTCTTATCGCAGGTCCTGGGCAAATGAAAAAAAACTGGGCGGCGCTGGCTGTGAAGTCACAGCTGGCTCCGCTCAGTTGTTACCTAATGACAGCCCAGTGTCCTCGAGGATGTTGGGCTGTCATTGAAGGTCAACAACTGGGCAGAGCCAGATGTAATGTCAGTTGTTGTTAGTAGCGGGGAACAGCTTCAGCAGACCGTTCTCCACGCCGTGGCTGTCATTTGGGCTCAGCCGAGCCGCGGCATATGTGCTCAGCTTGGCTGCCTTCGGCTGCTGTACGGGCTATAGTGAATAGGCATAAGTTAGCCAAAAGATCAGTGGAAGCTTCAACTAGATCCTTCAGCAGGTAAGAGAATAACCCTGTAAATGTATCTATTTAATGCTCACAGGGCACTTAGAGAGTGGGAGGGTAGGGGAGGGAAAAAAACCTGTATGTGCTCTTTAACCCCTTCGTAACGGGAGACGTAGACTGTATGCCCCGTCACAAAGTGCCTATATGACTGGCCACGTACACTGTACGTGACAAGTTATTTAAGGCTCTGTAATGCCGGTAACCACTGATTCTCAGCGGTTACCAGTCATTAATGAATGCCTCAGTATTGAGGCATTCATTAATGAAATAGTTAAGCTTTTGTAAAAGCTCTTTCTTTCATTGATGAAAGAATTAAGCCGTTACATACAAATACGGGAGCGCTAAATAGCAATCCCATATTTGACAGCTGAAAATAGCAGAGAGGTAGCAGAGTGACTCACCTCTGCTATTCGTTTTGACAGCTCGATAGCCCGATGTTTATGATACATTTCAAGCAATGAGATACAGGAGATACAATGTATCACTTCTGATTGTTCAAAGACCTTTAGTGAGATCTGAATCTGACATGCTGTCAGGTTCAGTCTCCAAGGTTATTATTAGCTGTTCCTAAGTTTGGAGCAGCCTAATAATAACCAACATTTTTTTTTAAATGTAATGCATCAAGCAGTCATAGTGACTGCTTGATATAAACTGACAAAAAAAGGGTTTTTTTTTATAAAAAAAAAAAATAAGGTGTAAAACAAAATTAGGAAAATAAAAATTATATATAAATATTTTTTATACTATAATTATTTAAAAAAATTCTAAAAAAAATTATAATAATCAAAACTTGTGAAAAAAGTATTTATTCTATTTTTGTTCCTTATTTTTTTATTCCAACTAAGTGAGGCATTAGGTACACATGTTTTATATAATTATTTAGCCCTATCTGTCCTCTAAAAAACATTATATAATATGTGTGAATACATTCAGTAAGAAAGCATATTACTGCTGTGAAAAATTTAAAAAGTGTGTCAGTCATTTATGAACAGAAACTGAAAACTAGCTCAGTCATGAAGGGGTTAAATGCATCAGGAAAATCAGGTCTTCTACTCTGCCATGCAGGGTTGCACTGTGTGGCAACTCTGTAAATAGCTCAAAACTAGCTGGACTGAGTTACAAATCCCTTGGCAGGTAATACAGCTTCCTTTATTATATCTGTGTATTATATTGTGTATCTGCGAATTTATCAGTTGTCTGGAGTTTCTAGTTTGTTGTCTGGAGTTTCTAGTAGTTTCTATTTGTTATTAGCAATCTAGAATGAACGCATTAAGTGAAGCTGTCAGCCATTTCAAATGTTTAAAAGTAAATAAAGAGACTTCCGGTTCTGGCGCCCGATGAGCTAGACGTGTGCAGCATCGCTCCGTCCCGTACATTTATCGAGTACACTACCCGGTCTAATGTTTGAAAAATGTCAATAAATATCACATGCAAAAAAAAAGATAAAAAAAAAAGTAAATAAAGCAGACAACACCAGAGGGGATAGAGTTTTCGGGCTAACAAAGGTAACAGTCATCTTGTAGTGTCTAATTATTAGGGAGGATATACATTTTAAAAGATTCAAAATGAGTAACCGGTTCTCTTTAAGGACCTATTCACAACATCTGCATTGCATTTAGCCAATTTGACATACGTTATCTTACGTTAGTAAGCAAGCATTTTTTTTTTTAAACATTGCATTGATCTGTGTTTTTATCACGTCTTTTAGCATGCATTGCAACACCTTGTAATGCATTGAGCTGTGTTTAAATGCAACATGTTCCATTGTTCACCAGCTAGGTTGGTTGAACTGGGAAAATTGGAATCAAGGCAACTTGTCCTTGTGTTGGGGCTGCATTAAGCCACGGAGCACAACACAGCACAACGCAAGTAGTGTGAATTAGCCAGAAGTGCCTCATCCTGAGACTACATTTGACCAATATTAACTGACTGACTTCCATACTTCTGGCTAAAATGTCTGTTTCTTCAAAATTACAGACTATGCTTTACTATTAGTGTTACAGCCAATGAAAAAAAAAACCTTGCATTTTCTGAACACCTTTCAATCTGTAAGGACAATTTTGTATTTTGCTACACACTGTATTTTATACAGCCTAATGTTTTCATATTCTTCTTTCAAATAGCAATTGTCACTTGCAACCTGTTATGTACCAATGGCTATTGCAACATCAGTTCTGAAACTTTAAACCCTGTGTGCCAGTGTGACAGTGGCTTTATACCTGACTCTGCACAGTCTGACAGGATGTGCATTGGTAAGTTGTATCCTAATAACATATCACTTAATTTCCACAGGACATATGTTTTTCATGGGTATATATACTACATGCAAGCAAAGCAGGGCAGTCCTTTTTACTATACCGTTTGTGGGGCAAAAAAATTTTTTAGCATTGTTTATGGCAATTGCATTAATAGATTTGTTTTCTTCGTTGCTATGTGTTATGTTTGTGTTTTTATTTTAATTTTTTTATTTGGAATAGTTGAGATTTCTTTGAACTGTGTCATTAATTATGTATAGCCACTTCTCTCTGTTCCTTTAAAAAAGAACTCCAGGAATATTTTTTTCTGGCTACTGTAACTAGCTTTTGGAAGTTTTAAAAGTCTGTGCTTACCTTTCTGCATAGCAATGTAGTCTTCCATAAATCTACGGTACAAGTCTGTGCCTGCCCCCTGCCTCCTTTATTTCCTTTCTGTTAGACCACCAACCAGTCTATTAGCCTAGCCAGTGGTCTAATAACCTCCCCTGGGGTAGTTCTATTTCAGCCAGCACGGGAAGTGATGACATACCAGCATACATTGCAGTGAGCGGAGTAGGGAAGTTTTAAGGTAGCCGTACACTGGCCGAATTTCGGCCTGTTTTTATTGTAGCAACCGCAATTTGGCCAGTTTATGGAGCTGTCAGCTCCCTTTCAGCTGGCATTCCAAGATCAGCTAGTTGAAGGAGCCCACAGGAAAATCTTCATATAATCAGAGCTGGCAGCTAATGAGATACCTGCTCTGAATGAGTATTCTGACAGATGCCGGCAGCACCTGACAGAATACAATGCAAACAGTGCCGATTCCTAAATCAACACACTGTTTATGTTGATGGAGGAATCGCGTCAATTTCTTCTGTTCAGCCTTTGGGTGGAGAGCTCCCTGCTCTGTCACACCTCCTTCCCTGAGAATGGGCAGTGAAGGAACACTGTGTTCCTCAGTTCTTCACAGTCAGATGTCCTCCTGGACTGTTAGGAGGAGCTAGGATGACTTCAAAGCCAAGGAATTTGTAATGGGTAAATAGTGATACACCGTGCTAATAATCCAATCTGAAAATGCAAATAAATAATTCTAAGTAAAATAGTGCTAATAATGAATGAAAAAATAATACAAGTAGAAAAATTGCACTAGAACATATGAAACAGTGTAACCAATTAGTGTAAATAAACAGCTAAAAAACATAATAGTCCATGTTGATATAAAGATTCTCATACACAAATGTCCATATAAAAAGTGACAAAATCATCCACAGTGTTCATGTAAAAAAATAAAATGAAAAATCCACTCAGCAGACATTAGCTTTCAATAATTCATAAAGAAAAAACGGAATGGTGAGCAGTATATATAAGAAGATATTAAGCGATCGTTAGATAATCATCGGGTCCAAAAGAATCCTAGTTTAAAATAGTTATTCAGGTTGAAAAAAAGACACATGTCCATCGAGTTCAACCTATAGAGATACGGAGAAGAAAAAAAAAAAAGCCTAAACAGGACACTATGCCCACAATTACCCACTGTTGATCCAGTATATAACATCAAGTGAAGTATATAACATCAAGTTTAATAACGGATAAAAATAAACACTTATAAGATGGCCAAAGTGTATAGGCATGTAGCAATCAAACAGTCGACTGGTTCTTGGGAGCGGAGTCAGAACTGATGACCTCCACTAAACACTTCCTGTAGGGGTAACCTCACCCTGTCCAGGGAAAGGCAGACATACTGAGGTTCAAACTTGACTCTATTTATATCCACTCCACAGTCACAGGAGGATTAATTAATTAAACACTCAGCAGCTGCTATGATCGTTCCGGTCCATAGTATTACCAAATTAACCACTTCAAGACCAGGTGTTTACACCCCCTCCCTGGCCAGGCCATTTTTCAGTATTCAGCGCTGCGGTACTTTGACTGACATTTATTCTGTCATGCAACGTTGTACTGAAATTAATTTTTTACCATTTTCTGGGGACACATAGAGCTTTCTTTTGGTGGTATTTAATCACCACTGGGGTTTTTATTTTTTACTATATAAAGAAAAAAATACCGATTTTTTTACAAAAAAACTGTTTTCCTTATATTATGTTAATGAAACATTGCAAATAAATAATCTTTCTTCATACATTTAGGCCAAAATGTGTCCTGCTACATTTCTTTGGTAAAAAAAATCCAAATAAGTGTAAATTAATTAGAATGTCTTACAGTTATACAGTCTACAGAACAATGGTATATATACCATATAATTGGAAATGTATCAACTCTGGTGCCCTGACTGTCTATCACATTTCTTGAGACCCTAAATCTCACCAGACATGCTGAGGATCTGAAATGCCTCCTCACTGCTGTACTTTTTTTGGGACATGTCTGCGTATACTTGGGGGCACTGGATCACACTGGTACTTGGTAATGTGAGCGTCACAAGCTAATTGGTGCTAGTAGGGTGTCACGATGCTAGATACTGGCGTTTTCTGTTGGCACTGACTGCTGATGATATGTGCTGCAAATGTGGCACTGAAATGTACTGAAATGCACTGATGATGCTGAAACACACTGACGCTGTGAAAAGTGCTGATGACACTGCGACTGGCACGGCCGACACTGAAACGCACTGACACTGTGAATTGTGCTGATGTCATTGCGACTGGCACTGACGACACTGAAACGCACTGACACTGAATCGTGCTGATGACACCGACTGACTTATGAATCACACTGATAAGACTGTGAATGTACTGTGTAACAGTGTATCAGAGTATATCAGTGTGTATCAGTGTGTATCAGTGTGTATCAATGTAAATTCTTACTTTGGCTGATCTTTGAAGTTCTCTCTCTCCTCTCTCTCACAACCCAAAGGTGTGTGAGAGAGGAGATAGAGACAAGGCTGCAAACTGCAGCCTCTGTTTACATTTGTGACAGCTGTGATTTGTCACAGCTAGATCGCAAGGTATAGAGCCGATTTTACTGGCTCTATACCTTGTTATAGAAACATGCGGGCGCTATGGGGCCCGCGCCAGAAGGGGGCCTGGTCGGGAGCAGGAGGGAGATTTAGGGATCCTTAATTTCCGTGCGGCCACAAGTCAAACACTGCACCGCCGCACGGAACCTAAGGACACTGACCTGCAATCCTCTCCCCTGTCACAGTCCAAGTGCAGAGCGGGGGAGGGCGGAGTTATCTCCTGCTGTGTTGGTCTGGAGAAGCAGCTGAGTAGGTGTATGATCTTCTCAGGGACTGAAGTCTCTGTTCTCCTTAGATCCATAGAGCTGCAGGAGCCATTAACATTGGCTGTGGCTCATTTATATGCTAATTATCGGATTTGCATATTAATGAGCCATGGTATGCATATGCAAATCCCGCCATGCCTCATTAATATGCAAATCGCCCTTCCCACTCCAAGGCCACTGAATGAGGGGGGTGGGACAGGGCTGAGTCAGGTCCTAAAGTTGCAGAATAGAGAAAGCAGAGTTTCGGCTTTGTTCACACCATATACAGTGTGTTCCAGTGCGGCTAGCTGCTGGAATGCACTGTATCGCATAGTAAACTCCCCTGTGCATGCTGGGACGGGAAGAGGTGTGGTAATGCATTGAATTCAATGGCACCGCTACCACGCCCCCCTGCCCGCAGTGCCACATTAGTGCCTGTGTTGCGGTTCAGTGCGAACACGGGGGAGTTTACTATGCCATACATTGCATTCCAGCAGCTAAACGCACTGGAACGCATTGCATATGGTGTGAACAAGCCCTTAGAATTGGCCAGAGGAAGAGAGTTGAGATGCTGTGCATCCACACTGCCCACTCTGTGTACCCGCCCACTCTCACCCTCTCTGTGCACCCACCCAAACTGCCACCATCACTCTGTCTACCCACCCACACTGTCACCCACTCTGTGTACCCACCCACACCACCACCCACTTTGTGCATTCACCCATAATGCCCATCAATTCTGTGCACCCGCACCTCCCATCCACACTGCTCATACTGTGCACCCACACCGCCAACACTGCACCCACTTTGTAACCCCACTTTTCCCAGCTTCACTGGTGTTACTGTTTTTTTCAGTTGTATTTAGACTGTCCAGAGAAATGAGGGAAAGTGCGTTATATTGCACTGTGTAATCCTTCTGTGGTGTGGCAGTGTAATTATAACTTTAAATAACATTGCCACAGCAGTGAAGCCGGGGAAAGTGGGGTTACACATGATTAACCCCAGTGGTATTTTAAGTTATAATTATAACCCCCCTTTTGTAATTGTAAATCCCATTTTCCCAGCTTTATTGGTTAAAGAATTAGGCCTCGTTACACAAAACGTTCTGCCATTCCTGCAGCAGAAACATACAGATTCTTGTGACAGGAATGTCAGGTGTCCCACTTAGATGTGGCTGCTGTACAAGCTGAAGTTAATGACCAAGTGACAGCGGCCATATCTGTAAGCGGCAGTCCGCACGTAATGTGCGTGATATGATTAAATGCAGTTTTGAATAGATCACTGTCTCTGGACGCACGTATCCTGCGTTCAGGGACAGTGATCTAGTGCAAACTGCATTTATTCGTATTATATAATAATATATGCTGTATTTCAAACACCAGAGGAGGGTGCGGATTGGGGGGGCCCTCTACAAATTTTTGCTATGGGGCCCTTTGATTTCTAGTTACGCCCCTCCCATGTACCAATTTAAAATGTCTGCAAAGGCTATGGTTTTTAAACCCATTTTTAATATTAGTAATATGTTTACTAATCCTCACTTTTAATTGTCGTGTGGTTCGTCCCACATATTGTATTCCATATGGACACTCAAGTAGGTAAGTGACATGAGTTGATGCACAGGAGACAAACTGTTTTATCTGAAATACACGTCCATTAACTTGTGACCTAAAATGAGTTACTTTAGAGTTATTTCTCATAGTTCTACAACAGATAATCCCTTGACACGGATAAAACCCCACTCCTCCAAAGAAAGAAAACGTTTTTTGGGGGGTTCAATAACATTAATAGCTAATTTATCCCTAAGGGTCGGGGCTTTGTATATACCATTTTTGGCTTTGCTGGGAGGAGATGGCCTATGAGTCTATCACTTTTTAAAATATTTCAATGGCTGAAAATAATGTTTTCTACCTCTGTATTGTGCAGAGTAATCAGTAATAAAAGGTAACAGACGTTCACCCTCCATTTAAATTTTTTCTTTATTCAGCAAGGTGTTTCTATTCGTATTGTAAATGGATCGAATTTGGAGGAATTTGTCATGCAGGGGCTCCTGTAATTTATCTTAGTCTCTATTCCCCGTGTGTGCATTCAGTGAAAACAATACATTTACTGGAGCATATATGTGTAACCCTATCACAAGCCAGGGATCCAGCCATCAGAGTGGAATGTGCCCCGCTGGGAGCTGTGTGACAATGCATAGAACTGAGTGACTGTCCTGGGAGCTGTTTGATAAAGCGTGGGACTGAGTAACTGTTTGACAACACATGGGAATGAGTAACTCCACTGAGAGCTGTGTGACAATGCATGGGACTGAGTGGTTGTGCTGTGAGCTGTATGACTGACTGCTGGGAGCTGTGTGACAAACCATGAGACTGAGTGACTTCTTTGGGAGCTGTCTGACAACGCATTGGACCGAGTGACTCTATTGGGAGCTGTGTGACATCCCATGGGGCTGAGCAGGGCCGGCGCTAGCACAAGGCAAGATGGGCACTTGCCTTACAGCGCCAGGGAACAGGGCAGGAAAGTTTCCCGATCGAGACCAGACACTCAGTGTGTGGGCTGCCGCTGCGGGCGGCATCTGAAGGATGCGGGATCTGAAGGATGCGGCGCTGACCTGTGCAGTGCAGTCTCAGACTCAGTGACACTCAGTCTCACTGAGTGTCTCGTCCTTCCTTGGCTACGTCAGTGAGTGACGTAAGGCCCCGCCCCTGGTTCCCCTGGCCGCTCAGCCGCATGTGAAGGACTGGAGCGAGGGCTGCAGGAGGCGGAGCAACGGACGGACCGGACCAGCAGGCAGTGTGGCGGCAGTGGCGTCATCTTGGAGGCGACGACGACCTGTTGAGGGACTCGGGAGCGCCCGGTGCACAAATTTTGAAGTTGGAACTGAGCGAGGAGGCGATTTCACCCTCTCTTGGTGACCCACGGTCGGACTCGTATCGGGAATCGGGATCGGGAGCTGGCTGAAGTGGGAGCGGTATGTAATGTTACAAAGACAAAGTGCACGTGGTATGCTGCATTGTATTGTATTATTTTGTATTGTATTGTGCATTGTATATACAGTATATTGTATTGTGTATTGACAATACACAATACAATATACAATGCACAATACAATA
>NW_017308302.1:73610-74151 GCF_000935625.1 Nanorana parkeri | reverse complement strand
ATTGCGCTGTATAATGTATTATTGCTGGGATTTGTAGTTCCTCTATAACTGGTCAGGGGTAATCTGCATTGCGCAGTATAATCATTATACAGCACAATGGAGAATACCACCAGCTATAGAGGACTACAACTCCCAGCAATAATATAGAGCTGCAACAATTAGTCGATTAAAATCGACAATGGAAAACGTTGTCAATGTTTTTCATGGTCGATTTGTCGGCAAAAATTTAAATTTCCCGCTCGCCTCTCACGCCCGCCTGTTCGCAGCTCCATACACGAGTTACGCTGCGTATGCCGCGCTCACCACACAGGCCGGACACACGTCCGCAAAGCTGCCACCGCGACTTCCAAGGGTTCAGAAACAGGTAAGGGGGACCTGTTTTAAAGTTTCCTGTTTTAAAAAAAAAAAGCGGCACACTGCAGAACACAGCTGGAGTATAGATGGACACCAAATCCCTGCAATAATATATTAAGCAGCCTGTATAATGTATTATTTCTGGGATTTGTAGTCCTCTGTAACTGCTGGTATTCTGCATCAGTGT